>NC_083470.1:1615000-1617500 GCF_030014155.1 Tachysurus vachellii
CTTTATGATCTTTTGGGAAATAAACACCTCTTCCACTGTTTCCTGTAATGTTGGTCATGGCAAAAAAATTCTATAAAGCCTTATATTTTTTACAGAATGAGATTAATAACTTTCCCTTTGACTCGAGATCTGTTCCCATTGTCTCATGTGTTTTCAGCGACGCTCAGAGTTACTCATGTGTTATTAACGTGTTATTAAACGTCTCGCTGTACACAGAGCCGATCATGTTTAAACTTCGGTACCTATGAAGTCGTGTAGTTTCACGTTCTCCGCCGGTTTCACCAGACCCTCCACCACCAGCTCCTCATACAGAGACTCCAGGCTCCTGATGACAGGATCAAAAAACGCACTTGGTCTCACACGTTTCTATAGCAACAGCTCGTTCGTAGAGACTTGTACGGCGAAGGCTTCAGTTAAACAGATTTACAGAAAGTCTGTGATCGTTAATACGGGGATGCTTTCTGTAAGGAGAAACACTTGGGAACTAAGTCACCTATCAGCTGTCAGGTCTTTTTCTTTCTTTGTCTTCTTCCCGCCCTTCGCGGCCTTCTTCTTCTGTGTGTAAAGCAAAAGAAAGACATTTAACCAGGTACGAACCCCCGATCTCTACAGAGAGAGAGAGAGAGAGAGAGAGAGAGAGAGAGAGAGAGAGGTTTAAAATGTTCAGGACCTTTCCTCCTTTGGATTTCTTGCCTTTACTTCCTTCCATGGCTAACCTCCAGCTAGCGAGCTCCTGCCTCATCAGCTCATCCACCTGAACAGCCGAGCGTAAAGAGAGCATGTCAGGAAGCCTTCAGTCTTATGATAAAGGTCATGATATATGAGTATTAGGGCTACGTTAGAAAAAGAGAAATAAAGCTGTGTTTTGATTTGACCTGCAATCGTATTTCTGCCTCGATCTCTTTCCTCTTCCCCTCTTTAATGAGCTCTGCTTCGTGTCTTTGGCTGTAGTTCTTGGACTCATCACGGTTTTGCCAGACCTCTGTGTGTAGACATATGCACAACAATTGGATGCACCGTATATCCAAAAGTATGTGCACCCTTGACTATCACACTCACGTACGCTGCTTCCTTAAAGACTGAAGCACACGACTGTATATAACATCTCTGTGTGCTGCAGAATTACACTTTCTCTTCTCTATGACAATGTCTCTGTGCACAAAGCCCCTGAGCTCCATGAAGACATGGTGTGGAGGCGAAGTTCTGCATTCAGCCTTCGCTCCCTCAACCCCACTGAACTAAAACTGGAGTCTCCTCGACATCCCAACATCAGAGTCTGATCTCACTAATGCTCCTATAGCTGAATGAACACTAATCCCCACAGTCACAATCCAACATCTAATGGAAAACCTTCTGAAAGAAAAAACTGGAGCAGAATATAACAGAAGAATAAACCTGGAATGAGACGATCAACACACACATACGACTGTGATGTTCAGGGGCACAAACTTTTGGCCATGTAGCATGTAGATTTAGTGTTAATACCTGTAGGTAACTGTACAGCCACAAAGCTGCTAATTATAAGCTGGACTCAGTGGGTACGAGTGAAAATGGCTGACATTCAGACTCACCTGTAAACGTCTTGTGAGCGTTCTGAAGCTCAGGCAGGAAAGCAGATGGCAGGAACGTCAGTCCAGGTTCCTTTTCCTATAAACGGGACGATAAATATCACAACGTCCGATACACTATATAGTGCACTATTCTGAGAGTTAAGGGTAAAATGTAGTGCAATAACACTCCCTGCATCATACACGTGACCTAAACGTGACCAGGAGACGTTTGTGATGTTGAGTTGGTCATGTGTCAAAATCACAACCACTTAAAGGTGGGGTCTCTGATTTTTGGAAGCCAATGTTGACATATAAAATCACCAAAACAAACACGCCCCTAACCCAAATGGGTCCCACCCCTGTATCGATAGCTCCGCCCACACATACATACGTAACACAGGCGACTAAAGGAAAGAAATGTGTCTTTATCATAGCTGAAGTGAAGAACAATACGATTGTAGATAAACAAACAAGCAAAAATGACACACAAGCATAATCATGTAAAGGACAAAGACATATATTAGTTCTGTGTAACAAAACAAAACCAACGTTACTCACCTATCGAGAAGGAAAAAAGCGCCTCGGCGTCTTAAGTAAAGTTGGTCACATATTCACAGATTGGAGTTTCCCGAGTCAATAACTCCTGAGCTAAACACTGTTACTACACAAAACACGGTTGTAGCTGCGTCTCTACATTACTACGATAGAAAAGAGGTGTTATTTGTGTAGTAACAGTGTTTAGCTCAGGAGTTATTGACTCAGGAAACTCCAATCTGTGAATATGTGACCAACTTCCTGCTCCTTCTGTTCTCTCCAGCGCTGGAAAGCTGATCCTATATTAACACGTCCTACTTCTTACCTTATCGTAAGTCTTTCTTCGCTTTCTTTCTTTGTTTTTATCCTCCATGTCAATGTTAAAACCGCTTTCTGCTAATGTCACACATGCACAC
>NC_083470.1:1622500-1685000 GCF_030014155.1 Tachysurus vachellii
GTGAGGCAAATGTGATAACCACTAAGCCACCGTGCCCCCTAAATTTGACATTTTAATTTTAATTTCTGTTGTATTTCTTCTCACTACAAGAAACAGTCATAAACACGTTCGACTACATGTCATAACCTGTATGTTTACGTGACAAAATAACATTTGAATTTAAACCGGTACAGATAGAAAAAGTTAGATAAAATATTTGAAAGTAAACATAACTTTGAGATTTAAACACTTACATTATGATTATGATTATTTCCAAAACAAGACATTTCATTAGCTGTTCATGTAAAATGAAGCCAGAGAACAAACTTCTTGCTCAGTATAAAGTTTCATAGACATTACTAGCATTTTTATTTTTATTTATTTTTATTTTTTTACAAAACGAAATATAATGAGATATAAAAACTAAAAATAAAGTCTAATAAGAGTATAAATAAAGTCCATAGAGAGTTGTTCAGTCTTCAGGACACTGACCTGTGAGACATGGAGCTGTGAATAATGTCCTGCTGTCTACACTTAACACCTTGTGTTTATAATATTACATAAACAACAATAAAACTCTACACTTAACACTAACTCGGTCACAGACAGCTTTTATTTTAACATAAATACACAAAGTCTTAACAACGAAGCTAACGGTGAACCTGAGCTTTACCAGTCAACTTTGTCTCCATGGCAACGAGACAGCGTTCGCGCAAGCGCAGAAGGAAGCGCGTCAGTCGGCCGTCACAGCCATGATTTATCGGTTCGGTAATTCACGCATGCGCAGTATCAAAAGCTCGAGCTCAGTTCTCTCAGCACAACATGTCTCAGTTTAGTGTACAGGAGTTAAATAAACTCCGGGATATTAGTTTATTTAGAGTCGGACCGACTGTCAGGCATGACCGGAAGTGAGTAACTTTAGTAACTTGTGGATCAGCGCTGACTCAAGACGCGAACTGTTTAGAACGAATCAGTCCGATTTGGTGAACCGGTTCATCCAGTTCACTAAAAAGAACTGGTTCGAAAGAACGATTCGTTCACGAACAGCCGTCGGCGCATGCGCAGATTACAATCACGCTGAACCGTTCGCCTCTTAACAATTAACAGCAAATAACTGTCACAAAAACCAAGTAAATGCAAAGGAAATGGAGTGATAATCATTTATCATATAACATGCACTTCTTAATGCTGCTTTAAACTATAAAAACCTGAGCTTCATAACGCCTTCCTCTGCGTTATAGACTCTTAATAACGTTTATTAACCTGTTTAACTCAACCCCTAATATGTTAATGTAGGTGGCTGTCCGAATTTGTTTGAATGCATTTCATTTGTTTTCTTTTTTTTTTTTTTTTTTTAAACAGTTTATCTGATATAAAGTCTTCTCTTTTTTCTCCAGTGATTGTGTTTACTTTTTTTCACTGAGGTGCACAAAATGTTTTATACTGCAAGTTTATGAATGGCATAAAATGTGTCCTAATTTTGACTTTAAGCACTTCTCATGCGAGGCAGTATCAATATCCCGCCACTAGATGTCACTACAAGCTGATTATTTTTTACACTAGGACGTTAAAATTCATGTCTGAAGAGGCTGCACATCTGGATAGATAGATATAACCATCAGCTCCACTTTGAGCATTAAACATAAGTTTAAAAAAAAAAACAACTACACATGCTTTTTGTTTACTGTTAATAAATAAATATATGTTTGTCTCTGCCAGAAGTTTGAGGTGATATTTAAGTGATATTGTCTACAATTTAGTCAGAACAATACAAAAAGTGTCTCAGCGCTGTTCAGGCTTGAGCAAATATTAATTATCATTATGAAACCAGTATTTCTCAGAGGCTAAGAGAGGAAGATGAAAGGATGGCAGCTGATATAATGCTTTATAAGTTACACAACATTAACTGCTGTAGCCATAAATTGATTTTGAAAACATTTTGTTTTGCACTTCATTAATAAATAACAAACTATACTAACAATCTGTTTGAGAAATTATTTAGTATGAGAGGAATAAAACACTTTAAGGTGTAAACACTTATACTGTCGTTGATTATTTTACTGTAACAGCACGACTCAGTGTTTCGTGCCGATGAAATGAACGCGCTGAAACGTGTTTAATCCAGATTTAATTTAGGTGAACAGAAGGCTTAGAGAGGTCATAAGACTCATGAACATTGTGCACACACACACGCACGCACACACGCACACACATACAGAGATACGCACACACACACACATACAGAGATACACACACAGACACACACACACAGATACACACACACACATACAGAGATACACACACAAACACGCACGCACACACGCACACACACACACACATACAGAGATACACACACACACACACATACAGAGATACACACACACACGCACACACACAGATACAGACACATACAGAGATACACACACAAACACACACACGCACACACAGATACACACACATAGAGATACACACACAAACACACACACACACACACACAAACACACACATACAGAGATACACACACAGACACACACACAGATACACACAAACACGCACACACACATACATACAGAGATACACACACAAACACACACACAAACACACACACAGAGATACACACGCGCGCGCACACACACACACACACACACATACAGAGATACACACACACACAGACACACACACATACTGAGATACACACACACATACACAGACACACACACACAGATACACACACGCAAACGCGCGCGCACACGCACACACACACGCACACACACACACAAATCCTTCCAAACTCCCAAACTGAATCCCTTTGCTCGTGAACGTGACACAACGTGAGCGCGCATTCAGCCTCCTCGAAGAAAAAAGGTCATAAAATATTTCTGCTGCTGAAGGGATGAGGGAAATAAATTAAAAACAAAAAAAAAGTTGTGAGAGAGGAGACGTGAGTGAATAGTGATGCTTTGGAGCTGAAAGGAGGGGCGAGTGTCACCAAAGGAGGAGAAAAAGGTACAAATAATATAAAAAAGAAGAAGAAGAAAGAAAGAAAAGAAAAAAAACCCTGATGGAGGGTAAAAGATGCCCGCGCGCGTCTCCTGCCACCCACCAGAAATCGATTGCGTTACATCCAGAAATCTCTCCACTTTGACGTATAAAACGGGACGCATGGTGTGGACGAGTCGAGTGTGTTCTCCAGAGTCGGACAGGAATATACACACACTCATACACACACACACACACTCATACACACACACACCATCGGCCTCCTCCAATCAGTGTAAGTGTGAACTTATTTTTTTCTTATCAAAGTCGTTTAGAGTGAAAATAAAATGTGTTTGTGAAGTACAATGATGTGTGTTTTAATGCGAACACACTACTGACTTAACACTTGCTCTGTGTATCTGTGTCAAGCTGGGCTTATAATAAGTCTATTACTTATTATAACCCTTATTATGTGCCTATTATTATAACCCTGTGCTTAATTTATAGCAATCAAACCTAATTCACCAGCACAGGATGTGTTCGTTCAGTGCTGTAGGTGTTAAAGAACCGATTCAGTACCTTCAGAGAATTAGAAGTGTTAATTTGATACCTAAAGCTAAAAGGGAATTAATTCAGCACCGTGGTCTGTGTTAATGCAGATCTAAGAGGTGTTAAGTCACTGGAGGTGTTAATTCCCTGCTGTCTGTGTTTATTCAGTATAATAAGTACAATTTGACTCAGAATTCAGGTGTTCATTCGACACAGTGACTGTAAAGTATTTAATTTTAAATTTTGATCGAAGTATCGATTCAGTGCTTTTGGTGTTCATTCATTATATACAGAAAGTCAGAACCGGTGTTGATTCTTTAAGTGTTAATTCAACACAGTCACATGCAGTCGATTAAACACAGTTAAAGTACTGAATTTAAATCAAAAGTGATAATTAATCAACACCAGAAGCATTATTTAACTCTAATCTACTGTGTTGATTCAAAACTTTAAACGTAGTTCGATAATGGTGTTAATTCGACTCTTGTACTGTTTTCAGTTACGTTTAAGTGACACTTAATCAACACTGTAAGTGTTTCCTCGATGCTGACGGTGTTAATTCAATATAGCGAGAGAGTGAAATATTAAATTGTGTTCATTCAAAACAGTAATTAAAAGAAAGTATTCCTTTTAAATCTAACAGATCATGTTTGTGTTAATTCGATATAATAATTGAGAATTAATTTAGTTCTATAAGAGTGAGCTGTTACAGGTGTTCACTCAACACCGTAACCGTGGCAGTGTTTATTTTAACGTTAGTGTAAGTTCTGCTTTAATGCTTTAATGAACATTATAAGTAAGAGCAGAGTCGGTACGTTAAGAGAGGGCTGTTAGGTGTTTGTTCAACACAGTAAGTAAAAGCAGTTAACTGAACACATTTAAAGTGTTGATTTTAAATCCATGTGGTAATTAATCAACACTAATTGGGGCATTAATTCAGCACTGAGTAAGATGTAAATTCAGCACAGTTGAAGCATGGATTGAAAACTTTGGGTGTTGATTTAACATAATAAGTAACATTGAAGCTAATCCTTTAACACCGGTTGTCACAGGTGTTAATTCAACACTGTTAAAGTACTGTTTAGAAATCAGAGGTAAATAATCAACACTTCGATAACTTAACACTTATTTAACCACTTTAAAGCTTATTTAAAGGAATCTCTTAATGTTACTCGGTCACTGTTTACTAAATGTAATAAAGTGTGTTACTGTGTATGTTAAGTCAGTGTTAAATGTTCACTGAAGATTATTAAACACTTTATTGATGTGATAATATTAAACTTCATGCACAGAGAGGTGGAGGTTTGCGCTGGAGAGAAGAGGAACGAAAGCCAGTCGTAGTAAGACTGAGTACATGTGTGTGAATGAAAGGGAGGGAAGTGGAACAGTAAGGTTACAGGGTGAAGAGGTGAAGAAGGTACAGGAGGTTAAGTACTTGGGGTCAACAGTCCAGAGTAATGGAGAGAGTGGGAAAGAAGTAAAGAAGCGAGTGCAGGCAGGGTGGATTGGGTGGAGAAGGGTGTCAGGAGTTCTGTGTGATAGGAAATCAAGAGGAAGGTGAACAGGACAGTGGTGAGACCGGCCGTGCTGTATGGTTTAGACACAGTGTCTCTGAAGAAGAGACAGGAGTCTGAGCTAGAGGAACCGAGCTGAAGATGTTGAGGTTCTCTTTGGGAGTGACGAGATTGGACAGGATTAGGAACGAGTACATCAGAGGGACAGGTCATGTTGGACGTTTGGGGACAAAGTCAGGGAGGACAGATTAAGATGGTTCGGACATGTTCAGAGGAGGGAGAGTGAGTTTATTGGTAGGAGAATGTTGGACATGGAGCTGCCAGGCAGGAGGCAAAGAGGAAGGCCAAAGAGGAGGTATATGGATGTAATTAATGAGGATATGAAGTTATTGTGGGTGCAAGTGTTGAGGATGCAGAAGATAGGGAGAGGTGGAGAGAGATGATTCACTGTGGAGACCCCTGAAGGGAAAAGCCGAAAGAAGAAGAAGAAGAAGAAGAAGAAGAAGAAGAAGAAGAAGAAGAAGATGATGATGCACAGACATGACATTAATTCAGCAGAGATTTGTGTTCATTTCATTCTGAATGTGTTAAAACTGAGGACAAGAATCAATTAACCAATTAATCAATAGTTTATTTATCAATGTTGTTGGACAAATACAGAGTGTGAAGTCTGTGCTGTGGAGCGTTCAGTATTAACGAAAACATCACAACGTTAAACACTACAAAGTGTCAACAGACACAAAACGTCAGGTGGCACGACCATGCGTTAATTAAAATAAATACTTAATGAATTAATTAATAATTATTATAATAATTAATTAATTAATTAATTAATGTATTTCCTGTTATTGATAAAAGCGTAGACTTGTGTGTTTGTTGTATCAGACGTTAAAAGGTAGATTTTTATTGACTCTTTTACATTTTAGCTGACTTGAAACTGTTACGAACACAGCCATGTTTTAAACATCTAAGTTCTCTTTACACGACTGAAACTCTAAGATATAAACAAAATAAAAACTGTATGTAATTATTATATAAAAAAGAGTTTTTTACAACTGCATAAGCTTCAGAGTTTTCCATGAGTTTGGGCCACAGCTGTAGTTGTACAGGACATGTAACCCTTCATGACTGTACGGTTCGTTCTGCTCTGCATCTTAAAGCACGTTTAAACATATGGAGATGAAATGCTGTCAGATTGTAGGAACTTGTCCTAACTGGGTTTTCCTGTGTGTGCGTGTGTGTGTGTGTGTGTGTGTGTGTTTATCAGGCTGAAAAAGCCATGCAGGCTGAGAAGAGATGGCACATATTGTTGAGTGTAATTGTTTTGCTCATCACCTCCAGCCGGTGCATGGACAGTAGAGAAGCGACACATGCAGACAGTCAAACTCTGCTGGACCTGCTGCTGCGCGTGATCAAGGACGGCGAACGGGAAAAGATCAACACGCGAGAAAAATCCGCCTACAGCAGGCCTATAGGTGAGCTGATGATGATGATGATGATGATGATGATGGTGATGATGATGAAGATCATACAAACATAATCCCTGCTGTTACATTTTCACGTGAACGTTTGAAGCATGTTCTCTGGACGCTGGTGCGGTTTCACACGAGTTCTCCGTTAATCTGCTCCGACAATCAGCCAGTTTCTGGTCTATTGAACAACTTGAAAGCGTAACTGAATCCGGTCGCTTGTGATCCACCACGAGATGCCGTACAGGGTTAAATTCACATACAGACAAAATGCTTCTATTAATAATTAAAGTACGGTTTAATCTGAGCGCGTACAAGGTGTACAGTTCCATCCGACATGTCTGAATGTTCAGATCCGCAGAAGGTGTTGATTAGTTTCCTAGAACAGCAGCTCTGACATTAATCACAGGTTTATATCAATACGCTCTTTCTGATGCGTTAGTGTTTCCATAGTAACAGCTGCGTCACAACATTCGTGAATATGGGAAGTTTTCTGTTTGGGAAGGATTTTATTTTTAGGTCTATTTATGTCTCCGATACCATGATACCATGAGTGAGAACAGAAACTAACTTGTTTCATGGATAAATGTAACCGTAAATGGCTAAAAAGCTTTCTTTAATAAATTCAAAACTGTAATCATTGGACATTTTTCATGTAATAACTTATAATTATTCTGGTTTTTATGTTTATTTAGTGAGGAGTATTTTTACTAGAAATATTTTTTAACATGGGGTCACGGTGGCTTAGTGGTTAGCACGTTCGCCTCACACATCCAGGGTTTTGGGTTCGATTCCCGCTTCCGCCTTGTGTGTGTGGAGTTTGCATGTTCTCCCCGTGCCTCGGGGGTTTCCTCCGGGTACTCCGGTTTCCTCCCCCGGTCCAAAGACATGCATGGTAGGTTGATTGGCATCTCTGGAAAATTGTCCGTAGTGTGTGATTGTGTGAGTGAATGAGAGTGTGTGTGTGTGTGTGCCCTGTGATGGGTTGGCACTCTGTCCAGGGTGTATCCTGCCTTGATGCCTGATGATGCCTGAGATAGGCACAGGCTCCCCGTGACTCGAGGTAGTTCGGATAAGCGGTAGAAAATGAGTGAATGAATGAATGAATGAATATTTTTTAACAATAATTTTTGAACAGTTCATGTTCACTGCCTCTTGTGGCGGTTTGAGGTATTGTACCACAAGACAGTCTGATATAAACATGATGTACTGTAGATTTGACAAGGAAACGTCCTAAAAACTATTTGCTTGCTTTTGTTGACTGGTACGACGATAAATTGATGATAAATCTGCTTTACTGCAGCACCGTGGCCTTGTGTTATGTATGCTAGTTAGCTAGCTAGCTAGTTGCGTAGAACTTGAATGATTATGTTTTGCTGTAACGTTAACTATCTAACCTCGGCTAGATATAAACTTACGTGTTAGAGTTTCAAGACATGTTCAACTTTTGTACTCATTTCACACCAAATGTAGTGTTTACTATTTAATAACTGTAGTAAAGGAAACCCTTAAAACTCAAAGTGCTCTATTTAGCGCTGGTGTTTATTTATCTTTAGCTGAGAAGATTTGCGTAATCAAGCGTTTGCTTTCCTCACTCGAGAGAAGAAGGTTTGCCAGCTGCCTTAGAAATGTTTGATGTTTGGCTCAGAGCTCGAGTGCTGGCGAAGGATAACGATGAAGTCACAGTGATGAAAGAGCGTCAAAGCGTTAAAGCACAATGAATCTGAGAGTCAAGAAAGTTCTCGTGAAGAGAAAAAAATATCAGTCAGGAAAAAAAGATTAAAATGATTTGTTATCCAAAACCAAGACGGATAAACAGGGTGGAACAATAATTCACAGGCTGCAGTGTAAATGGGATTCATGTGTGGATTATATTTATCTGCCCAGTGTAGACAAGGTTTTCTGGAAGGTGACGTATCATTTAACATATCAGGAAGGATATCCAGTGTCAGATATAGAGGAAAAGCTGTAACTTTCTTCAGGAGTTCACTCACTCATTCATCTTCTACCACTTATCCGAACTACCTCGGGTCACGGGGAGCCTGTGCTATCTCAGGTGTCATCGGGCATCAAGGCAGGATACACCCTGGACGGAGTGCCAACCCATCACAGGGCACACACACACACACTCTCATTCACTCACACAATCACACACTACAGACAATTTCCCAGAGATGCCAATCAACCTACCATGCATGTCTTTGGACCGGGGGAGGAAACCGGAGTACCCGGAGGAAACCCCCGAGGCACGGGGAGAACATGCAAACTCCACACACAAGGCGGAGGTGGGAATCGAACCCCCAACCCTGGAGGTGTGAGGAGAACGTGCCACTGTGCCCCCCTCTACAGGAGTTTATACTTTTAATTTTCACTCTCAGTGGCATGTTTACTGTCGTACGTCTTTTAATTATACAATGTTTGTAGTGATGACATATGTGTTGATTAACATGGAAGACCCTGAGAGCGTTCCTGTGTCAGATGTTTGAGACTCTGTAAATCATTCCACCGAACATCTTCGCTCGTCCACTTGGATTTGCCTGAAAGATTTTTTTCCTTTCTACTTTGGAGTTTTAATTAATCACAAATGGCTGATAAACAGATTCTCTGGCCGTTCCTCACACGCGCTGGACTCGAGCCAGGTCTGAATATCTACACACACGTCACGGAGGCTCTGGTGGACGACTCACGTGGAAAAAAACGTGTAACTAGCTGTCAGTAATGCCACTGAATCCGATCTAATGTTGCACGTAATGTCCCTAATGATCGGCTATTTCCTCTTTACTGTCAGAGATAAACTGAGTTACGTTGCCATGTGAGCGCTTTGTGTTAATAAAGCACGCTGTGAATTAACCAGTCGTCTCAAATTCATTCATAATACAGGGTGAGTAATCGCCATGTCCGCAGGAGGCTGGAATTAGCAGCTGCACCGATTTGGGCACCTGACATTTTGATAAGCATTACGATACTGAGAAATAATCTCCTTACAACAGGATGATCAGAGCTCAAGGACAGTTATGGGGAAAAAGTTTGTGCACCCCTGAGACAGCCATTTGAGTCCCATCTGAGACACCTGTGTGTGTGTGTGTTGATCGTCTCATTCCAGGTTTATTCTTCTCTCTTTACTGTTATAATCAGCTCCGCTTTTCTCTTCTAGAAGGTTTTTCACAAGATGTTGGATTGTGACTGTGGGGATTAGTGTTGGTTCAGCTACGAGAGCGTCAGTGAGATCAGACTCTGATGTTGGGATGTCGAGGAGACTCCAGTTCCAGTTCAGTGGTGTGGAGTCAGAGTCGGGGCTCAGTGCAGGACTCTCGAGTTCTTCACTCCAACCTTCACCTCCACACCATGACTTCGTGGAGCTTGGGAACATTGTCCTGCTGGAGCAGGGTTTGGGAATCTTGAAGGGAAATGATAACGCTACAGCACTCAGAGACATTCTAGACATTTGGGCTTTAAATATTGTGTGAACGTTTGATGATGAAGCTCATGGCTGTGATGGTCAGGGGTGTAAATGCTTTCGGAAAAAATCATCCATTACAAACAGACAGACTCTCATTCCTTTTTTGAGTACAACTCTTCATATATCCGACGATGTAAAAAAATAAATGAATAAAAATCTGTGTCTGAGATTTAAACACGTGTAAAGACTTACTCCAGAAAAGAAAGGAAGTGTGATTATTTCAACAGCGACTGATTTATTAACGACGCCAGAGACCTGTGTCTCTAGTCCAGTGTCAACACTACTGTGTCTCTAGTCCAGTGTCAACACTACTGTGTCTCTAGTCCAGTGTCAGCACTACTGTGTCTCTAGTCCAGTGTCAACACTACTGTGTCTCTAGGCCAGTGTCAGCACTACTGTGTCTCTAGTCCAGTGTCAACACTACTGTGTCTCTAGTCCAGTGTCAGCACTACTGTGTCTCTAGTCCAGTGTCAGCACTACTGTGTCTCTAGTCCAGTGTCAACACTACTGTGTCTCTAGGCCAGTGTCAGCACTACTGTGTCTCTAGTCCAGTGTCAACACTACTGTGTCTCTAGTCCAGTGTCAGCACTACTGTGTCTCTAGTCCAGTGTCAACACTACTGTGTCTCTAGGCCAGTGTCAGCACTACTGTGTCTCTAGTCCAGTGTCAGCACTACTGTGTCTCTAGTCCAGTGTCAACACTACTGTGTCTCTAGGCCAGTGTCAACACTACTGTGTCTCTAGTCCAGTGTCAACACTACTGTGTCTCTAGTCCAGTGTCAACACTACTGTGTCTCTAGGCCAGTGTCAGCACTGCTGTGTCTCTAGTCCAGTGTCAACACTACTGTGTCTCTAGTCCAGTGTCAACACTACTGTGTCTCTAGGCCAGTGTCAGCACTGCTGTGTCTCTAGTCCAGTGTCAACACTACTGTGTCTCTAGTCCAGTGTCAACACTACTGTGTCTCTAGTCCAGTGTCAACACTACTGTGTCTCTAGTCCAGTGTCAGCACTACTGTGTCTCTAGTCCAGTGTCAACACTACTGTGTCTCTAGGCCCGTGTCAACACTACTGTGTCTCTAGTCCAGTGTCAACACTACTGTGTCTCTAGTCCAGTGTCAACACTACTGTGTCTCTAGTCCAGTGTCAACACTACTGTGTCTCTAGTCCAGTGTCAGCACTACTGTGTCTCTAGTCCAGTGTCAACACTACTGTGTCTCTAGGCCCGTGTCAACACTACTGTGTCTCCAGTCCAGTGTCAACACTACTGTGTCTCCAGTCCAGTGTCAACACTACTGTGTCTCTAGGCCCGTGTCAACACTACTGTGTCTCTAGTCCAGTGTCAACACTACTGTGTCTCTAGGCCAGTGTCAACACTACTGTGTCTCTAGGCCAGTGTCAACACTACTGTGTCTCTAGGCCAGTGTCAACACTACTGTGTCTCTAGTCCAGTGTCAGCACTACTGTGTCTCTAGTCCAGTGTCAACACTACTGTGTCTCTAGTCCAGTGTCAACACTACTGTGTCTCTAGTCCAGTGTCAACACTACTGTGTCTCTAGGCCAGTGTCAGCACTGCTGTGTCTCTAGTCCAGTGTCAACACTACTGTGTCTCTAGTCCAGTGTCAACACTACTGTGTCTCTAGGCCAGTGTCAACACTACTGTGTCTCTAGTCCAGTGTCAGCACTGCTGTGTCTCTAGTCCAGTGTCAGCACTGCTGTGTCTCTAGTCCAGTGTCAACACTACTGTGTCTCTAGTCCAGTGTCAACACTACTGTGTCTCTAGTCCAGTGTCAGCACTACTGTGTCTCTAGTCCAGTGTCAACACTACTGTGTCTCTAGGCCCGTGTCAACACTACTGTGTCTCTAGTCCAGTGTCAACACTACTGTGTCTCTAGTCCAGTGTCAGCACTACTGTGTCTCTAGTCCAGTGTCAACACTACTGTGTCTCTAGGCCCGTGTCAACACTACTGTGTCTCCAGTCCAGTGTCAACACTACTGTGTCTCCAGTCCAGTGTCAACACTACTGTGTCTCTAGGCCCGTGTCAACACTACTGTGTCTCTAGGCCAGTGTCAACACTACTGTGTCTCTAGGCCAGTGTCAACACTACTGGCACAACAGATGCTCTGACCCCTGCACGTTCCACTGGCCGGACAGACAGAGGTTCTTCAGAGGTTCTTCAGAGGTTCTTCAGAGGTTCTTCGCTGTTTGTCTATCTAGCAAAAAAAAATAAACAGTGGCAGACGAAAGGAAACACGGACGCGTCTTTCAGAAAAACGCCAAAGACTAAATCCAGCTTGTCATAAATGTTATTAAATGAATGCAGCCACTTAAATCAAAGGCTTTGAAGGATTACCCATCATTCACATCATTCATGACTGAAGTCAGAAGAACCATGAGGGGATCCACACTGTGTTTTTTCCACACAGATGTTTGTATCTTCAGAGTAAATCTTGATATCAAACCCATTTCTGCTCTCTGAGAAGCTCTGAGTGTTTGTTCATCTAAAAAGCAGCTCAGATTTCTCTTCAACACTAAAATTCAATTTAAAATGATCAACAGAGGGACAAACATTTTAGATCAGACTCACAGACACAACATCAGACGCTTCTTTATACTGAGTTAAAAACGTCCCGTACGTCCGTTTCTCTTAAAGAGTTAAACGTTCCTCAATAGATGGTGACGTTTCTTCTCATCTGCAGGCTGGTGTTTGTGTGGATTTTATCTCCTGGACCTGAAAAATTTCTGTTATATGGTTTTGTATGTTTCTTCCTCCTCACCTCATGTCGCCTTGAACTGAAACAGATCTCCTGAGGCATCGTACACTCATGCACTGAGAACCTGAGGGACCTCCACATCTGCTCACTTCATCAGGGAGCTCTATTACTCTCTAAATGTTCTGTTACGTTCCCTTCTGCAGCCTGAGATGATTCGATCTCGGGCCTGATCGCATGGATCAGATAAAAAAAAGGTTACAGAAGTTATGGCTCGTTTTTTAACGCTCTGTTTTTTGTCTTTGTCAGAGATCGTCCTGAGAGACATCAGCATTAAAGACAGGTTTATAAAACATTTCACAGGTAAGAAATCCTTATTTGCATGTTATAATCATTTGAGATCAATGATAAGATCAGACAAGAATAAAACACGTCTGAAGTCTCATTTATCGTTGGTCAGAAACATCATTAATGCATTAAATAACCAGCACTAAATTAAAGGGACACACATTTTTCCTCTGTCTTTGCAGATGTTTGGAACTTATTCTCTTTTTATTCCTTATTTTTCCTGCTTCCAAACTTTGCACTTCATCTGATGACAGAATCATTTCTGTACATTATAAACAGACTCCATCCTGGTGGCTCTGTACATAATACCGATACCAATCAATCACCAAAAGTCAACAGCAGCATTTTAGCATCCAGATGTTGTCTTATACACCCAGGTCACTTGGACGTCCAGGGTCAGGTGACCACAGATCCGTTAAAGCTGATTAATCTCCACAGGTCCTGAGATGCCTGTGATAATTGGCAAAAAAAAAAACATTATCCAGAAGCTAATCCATTCTTCTGTGTCCGTGCTTCGCTGAAGCTCGGGGACTTTTTGTGAGACAATAAAAACATCTCCAGTGATGTGAAAAACCTTCAGCTGTCAAACTGCAGTCATGCGTACTTTAGATGATCAACCAAAGTTGCTCTGACTTATACAGAGCCTTTTATTTCTTTTCTTAATGCAGGATTAAATAACCGAACAGTTTTATATTTCATAACCCTGATTAAAAAAATGTCTTTCTTTTAAGCAGGACCAGTCAAGTTCCCGTCGGAGTGCAAGATGCATTTTCATCGGATTTACCACAACACACGGGAGTGCAGCAGACCAGCGTGTACGTCCACTTTTATCATTCGAGCCGTGTTGAGTTAGTCACTGATTAAAGCATTGATGCTGATGCTGATGCTGACACTGATACTGATAGTGACATTTATACTGACACTCTTACTGACACTAATAATGATACTGACATTGATACTGATACTGACAGTGACAGTGACACTTATACAGATTCTGACACTGATACTGATAGTGACACTGATAATGATACTGACATTGATACTGACACTGTTACTGACAATGATACTGACACTGGTACTGATACTGACATTAATACTGACACTGATACTGACACTGATAATGATACTGACATTAATACTGACACTGATACTGACACTGATACTGACACTGGTACTGACACTGATAATGATACTGACATTGATTCTGACACTGATACTGACACTGATAATGATACTGACACTGATATTGACACTAATACTGACACTGATAATGATACTGACACTGATACTGACACTGATAATGATACTGACAATGATACTGACACTGACACTGATAATGATACTGACACTGATACTGACACTGATAATGATACCGACAATGATACTGACACTGACACTAATACTGACACTGATACTGATAGTGACATTTATACTGACACTGATAATGATACTGATACTGACAATGACACTGATACTGACACTGATACTGACACTTATAATGATACTGATACTGATACTGACAATGACACTGATACTGAAACTGATACTGACACTTATAATGATACTGACACTGATACTGACACTGATAATGATACTGATACTGACACTGATACTGACAATGACACTGATACTGACAATGACACTGATACTGACACTGATACTGACACTGATAATGATACTGATACTGACACTGATACTGACACTGATAATGATACTGACACTGATAATGACACTGATAATGATACTGATACTGACACTGATACTGACACTGACACTGATAATGATACTGACACTGATACTGACACTGACACTGATACCGACACTGATAATGACACTGATACTGACACTGACAATGACACTGATACTGACACTGATAATGATACTGACACTGATACTGGCACTGATACTGACACTGACAATGACACTGATACTGACACTGATACTGACACTGATACTGACACTGACAATGACACTGATACTGACACTGATAATGATACTGACACTGATACTGACACTGACAATGACACTGATACTGACACTGATACTGACACTGACAATGACACTGATACTGACTGATACTGACACTGATACTGATACTGACACTGACAATGACACTGATACTGACACTGATACTGACACTGACACTGACACTGATACTGACACTGACAATGACACTGATACTGACACTGATACTGACAATGACACTGATACTGACACTGATACTGACACTGACAATGACACTGATACTCACTGATAATGATACTGACACTGATACTGACACTGACAATGACACTGATACTGACAATGACACTGATACTGACACTGACAATGACACTGATACTGACACTGACACTGATACTGACACTGACACTGACAATGACACTGATACTGACACTGATACTGACACTGACAATGACACTGATACTGACACTGACACTGATACTGACACTGACAATGACACTGATACTGACACTGATACTGACACTGATAATGATACTGACACTGATACTGACACTGACAATGACACTGATACTGACACTGATACTGACACTGATAATGATACTGACACTGATACTGACACTGACAATGACACTGATAATGATACTGACACTGACAATGACACTGATACTGACACTGATACTGACACTTATAATGATACTGACACTTATAATGATACTGACACTGTTATTGACACTGACAATGACACTGATACTGACACTGTTACTGACAATAACACTGATACTGACAATGACACTGACGCTAAGCTTCACTTCTGAGAGCATCGAGCAGTCAGACATACTCCATTACTTTACTCCTTGATTGTGATTTGATATAAAAACTTTAAACTTCATGATGAGGAGCTCAAGTTTAAAACTTCAGCACACCTCAGTATGGAGGATTAACGAAGTCTGTGATCGATTCTCTCATCTGATCGATTCCTCAGTCAGCAGGTTCAGGTTCTGCACCGTACCCATGCCTTCTTATCTCTGATGTTCAACCATGAGGTTTAGCTGCAACCTTTTTCTGGTTGTGTAACAGTAATTTTATAATTTTTTGCTCAATGCTGGAATGCACAGGGAGGATTTATTAGAAAATGTCTATCTCTTTGTGCACAAGTCCAACTCCCAGCCTTCCACTCCTCTCTTTTTAAGGAGTTTTCCTCTGTGCCCTTGCCATCCGGGAGCCAAGATACAGGAAGATGGAGTTTATTTGTAAAATTAAATGGTGTGTCCTGGAAAGTCAGAGATTCAGAAAAAATAAAAGTAATACTAATAAAGAAATAGATATCGAAAAGGATCAGGATATTCGCTCTAATATAAGAACAGAGCTTATTTCTTATTAGAGCTTATTACTATAAATAGATAACAATTCTATTATACATGAAATCTGTAATTGTTGTCAAATTGGTTTAAGAGAAATAACTCTTTTCATTGTGCACTGTTATGGGAAAACCTTGGACTGCAGTGTGTTCACAGCGACTCCACTTCATCATCACACCAGCGCTATGTTGATTATTTTCCCGTAACGCCACGACACGTTGTGTTTTATTGTTTTAATGAGATTTGTTAATATTTGAATACATTTCCATTTTAAACAGAAAAAAACAACACAGTGACATTTAAATATTTTTGAATATTTTTTTTTAACAATTCATAACAATTCCGTGGGGGTCACGGTGGCTTAGTGGTTAGCACGTTCGCCTCACACCTCCAGGGTTGTGGGTTCGATTCCCACCTCTGCCTTGTGTGTGTGGAGTTTGCATGTTCTCCCCGTGCCTCAGGGGTTTCCTCCGGGTACTCCGGTTTCCTCCCCCGGTCCAAAGACATGCATGGTAGGTTGATTGGCATCTCTGGAAAATTGTCCGTAGTGTGTGATTGCGTGAGTGAATGAGAGTGTGTGTGTGTGTGTGCCCTGTGATGGGTTGGCACTCCGTCCAGGGTGTATCCTGCCTTGATGCCCTATGACGCCTGAGATAGGCACAGGCTCCCCGTGACCCGAGGTAGTTCGGATAAGCGGTAGAAGATGAATGAATGAATGAATAACAATTCCGTTAGAAAGAGTGACAAAGTATAATAAAGACAATCAAGAGAAAGTTCTAGATGTCTGAAGCAGTTGTGGGTTTTTACTGCAGTGTAAAATGGAGTCACTGAGTGAAATGTGTTTTATTTTCTCTCCTCAGTCTATAAAAGATGTGCGAGATTGCTGGTGAGGTTAGCGATGAGCCCGCTGTGTGCTCAGCCGTAGCAGCGGAGCGACAGAAAAGTAAGTTGCTTTGCTTAATAATTCCCTGTTTAAAAAAGCACGGATCAAATGAATTTGGTTGATTATTCGTCCATTCTTTTGCGGTGCTGCGAGTGTAAACGTGACTCACTGCACCAGAGCTGAATACACACAAACATCCAGAGTCTCAGTTTCCAGGCTTTCATGAGAAGAGAAACACAGAATGGATTAATGTTTAATTAAATCAAAACCTGTATATTTTTACATCCTGTCTCAGCACCACTTGTTGTCTCGGTGGTGTCTTTGTGTGTAATCCTGTGATGACTTCCATTGTAGATTTGTGGATTCGTCGTTGTTTATTGTCGGCGCAGTCAGGGGTCAGGAACAGAAGGAAGGAAATTAGGAATGGAATTTGGAATAAATAAAAAAAAACACTACGTCGTGAAAAAGGAGAAAGCCGTCATTTTATTCTGATTTCACAAATTCAACGACAATGTCATGTTCACACCAGGTCCTTTATTTCAGTTCCAGTCCAGGCTCCGCCCCTTTCCCGTCATCCGCTTGTTACCCATTGTGTTTAACTGTAGTCCAAAGCATCATTTCCCCCATGTCCCATGTTCTGGTTCTGACCTTCGACTCTTTTCTTCAGTCCATCATTACACATTATCCGAGTTTATCGCTCTAAGGACTTGGACAATGGTTTACACCATAACCAAGAAACCATCGAGTCCACACACTTGCATCCTGCCATCGTTCACTAAACGCTATTCTCCTACACTATTAAGGGCTGTTTAAAGTTCTAAGTTCTCATAAGTGTTTCTACTAAGAACAGTTCTAACAAAATTAGTCCTCTTAGTCTTAAGAGAAGAAAATAACAAGCAATAATGTGGAGTTTGTATCACAAACCATTCCAGTTAATACACAAACTTTCTTTAAGGGTTCATAGGAATCAGAAATTGATCGGAGGTGCACATGGTGTTCGATAGACAATCATAGAGCTGTGTGGATGCTAACACTTCATAGTGTCAGGGACATGCTGGCTACTTTAACAGTCTGAGATCTGAGGACTGAATAAAAGAGGCAGCAAACCAGTGAAATCGGACTAAAATCTAAATCCAAACCAGCTGTTAGTTCAAACCGACGTAATCTTCAAATGGATGTGTTTTTTTTTTCTGTCTGTGTTGTGACATCGACGGTGACAGTAATGGACGAGCGAGGACGCTTCCTAACACGTGAAAGCATGGAGACTGTGGTTTGATTAGGAAATGAAGTGTGAATGATTCACCCGGAGCCATTGTTCCTCTCGCTTTTCCTAGACGCTAACAGAAATGTTCAATTGGCCGGTGATACATTGAGTCAGTAATTATCTGTGAATTAGTAAAAGAAGTGTCACAGCAGCTTCATGACAGATTGAGTGGTCGAAATTTAAACCTTTTCACACTTGGCCTGAAGACTCACTCAGTGAACGCACACTCAGAAAGAACCTGGGATTGTTTTGGGGAGCGGAGCTTCATCATAACTGTAGGTATCAGCAGATAGAGAAAAGGAGCGACAAGAAAATGCATAAAACAGAGAGATAAGTATAAAAACGTTTTAATCAATAAAAAAGAACCAAGGAGGAAAGAGAAATAACGTTATAGAGTTGCTTCACTGTGAAATATTGTACATCTTCTTTTAGAAAATCATGACGCAAGGCTCTTAAAATTCAGCTCTCAGTTGTTCCTTTTCTAAATATTTTCAGAAATGTTATTTTCAGAATATTTGTGTTTAGTTATTTTTCCTTTGACAGTATTTTGGACAAATTGTTGGATAATTTGTGGTTAAATATTTGGTTAATTCACATCAAGAAGATCGATTTCTAACGCAGGCCGTGTTTATGTTCCAGATCCTGAAGTTACAGAAGATGGAGCTCTGAGGAATTTGGGGCAAATTTATTTTCCGAGGAAGTGCCTTCCAGTCACACCAGTTAGACCTAGAAATCAAAATATATTACTGAAATACTGTCACACTTTAATTTGCTCAATCAATTCAAAATATAGTCCGCTTTGAATTGTATGTATTGTTTAACATCACAGCCATTTATTTATTTAAATGATGTGTAAATATTCAGTCCTGATAATCAGATAATATATTTAATGAAATATATTGTTTTGTGTCCCACAGAGTTTTATAGATATTTCTATATTCTTCATCTCATCCTCATGATTGATTTGTGTTTTGTGTATATGAACGTTGCCTCTTTTTTTGTCCAAGTTGCTTACGATGCTGTGCTTGTGGTGATGTTTATTGTGGCACTTATAGAAATCAGTTCAAACACTTTAAACAAAGAAAATCGATAATGGAAATAATTGCACTGATGTTTTGAAAAAATAAAAAAGATTCAAGCACATGACTAGTGAGATTATTTAAAATGGTAATGAGCAAGAAAGAAAGAAAGAAGGACAGTTGGATGGATGGATGGATGGATGGATGGATGGATGGATGGAAAGGTGTGAAGATGGAGGAATGGGTTAGATGGACGGATGAAATGATAGATGTACAGGTGGGGGATGGATTGATGGATCGGAGATTGATATACAGAAGAGTGAGTGGATGGATAGATGGATGGGTGGAAGAATGGATGGAGGGAGGGATGGACAGAGAGGTGAGGGTGGATGGGATTGACAGACTTGGACAAACACTTCTCATCACTATTCTGCAGCTGGATCAATAATTTTTAGAAATTTAGAAGACATTTCTGATGAATGAATCTATACAGGAAAAAAACTGAATATATATTCAAATGTATGATTTCATTAAAAATGATTAAAGAATTTAGTAAATTATTAAAGAAACCAAGGAAGAAATGCAGAAGTGTTTTTTTCCACATTCCACATAAATAACACTTATTTTTCAAAACATTATTTTCCAGTATAAATTTTACAGCTGAAAGACGAATGTACGCACTGGAATGCTTCCCCTCCCTGAGCAATTAAATACTTGGCAACCCATTCTTACCATCTCGAGGGAGACACAATCTTCTCATAATCTATGAACAACATTCTATCTCCCAGTTTTAAACATGTAACAGCTACCATAAGCAACTTTCCAGCTCACTCATACAAGTCAGAATATTGCAGAGCATGTAGCTTCCAGGAAAAACACTGAACACTGAAATACTGTAACATAGAAATACTGAAATACTGAATCACCAAAACACTGTAACACTGATAAAACGCTGAAATAATGTAACACTGAAATACTGAAATACTGAAATAATATAACATTGAAATACTGAAACACTGTAACACTGAAACACAAAATACTGAAAAACAGAAATACTGAAACCCTAAAAAACAGAAAAACCCCATAATACTGAAACACTACTGTAACACTTAAATACTGAAACACTGAAATACTAAAATACTAAAATGTACATGAATGTGACAACTGGGGATAGAGGAAGGAAAGACACATGACTGATCACACATTACTGACAAAAATAGAAAGAAAGAAAGAAAGAAACAAAGAAAGAAAGAAAGAAAGAAAGAAAGAAAAATAATTTCTTTAAAAAAAATTTAATAGTAATGTTATATTTCTAAAAAATATTAATGTATCAAACGGTCTCCTTCTTGGAATCTTCTATGAGACTGTAAGGACCTGTAAACACTGGAGATCATCTGTAGGACCTGTAAACACTGGAGATCATCTGTAGGACCTGTAAACACTGGAGATCATCTGTAGGACCTGTAAACACTAGAGATCATCTGTGGGACCTGTAAACACTGGAGATCATCTGTGGGACCTGTAAACACTGGAGATCATCTGTAGGACCTGTAAACACTGGAGATCATCTGTAGGACCTGTAAACACTAGAGATCATCTGTAGGACCTGTAAACACTGGAGATCATCTGTAGGACCTGTAAACACTGGAGATCATCTGTAGGACCTGTAAACACTGGAGATCATCTGTAGGACCTGTAAACACTAGAGATCATCTGTAGGACCTGTAAACACTAGAGATCATCTGTGGGACCTGTAAACACTGGAGATCATCTGTAGGACCTGTAAACACTGGAGATCATCTGTAGGACCTGTAAACACTAGAGATCATCTGTAGGACCTGTAAACACTAGAGATCATCTGTGGGACCTGTAAACACTGGAGATCATCTGTAGGACCTGTAAACACTGGAGATCATCTGTAGGACCTGTAAACACTGGAGATCATCTGTAGGACCTGTAAACACTGGAGATCATCTGTAGGACCTGTAAACACTGGAGATCATCTGTAGGACCTGTAAACACTGGAGATCATCTGTAGGACCTGTAAACACTAGAGATCATCTGTGGGACCTGTAAACACTAGAGATCATCTGTGGGATGATCAAAATTGTTATTAGTTAGCTATCATAAAGTGTGTTTTAAAATTTTTGTTTAATTAAAATTTTATAATCACATAAAATCACTATAAATTGTTAAAAAACACAAATATAACTGGAATCTAATTGAGACCGCACCGTCAGGAACTGGTCTCATCTTCCTGCTCCTTCATAGATTCCAATAACGTCCCCAATACTTTTTACCACATTTTATTCTTTCTATTACAAACCAGAATTCTTTCAGCCAAATGTTTGAAGATGGTCCTCATACAGAATGTTCCTCCACTACATGCTAATCAGGTGATTTATCTGTGTGTGTTTTATGTTCTGAGGTCTCAGTCTGTAGGTCCATCACACACAGCTCAAGGAAAATGTTGGAAGATGTTATTTGTTTCTACAGGATTTGTATTTCTACACTTTCCCAGCAACACTGTAATAAACTGCTGTTCTGAACATTTTATATATACGTATTTGGCAGAAAAGACTGAAGGAACATCAGAGCACACAGGGCCGGTCTGAGGTAAGGCTCGAGATGACCGTTATTTAGATTTATCACTTCAAAAATCTGTTGTCAATTCTGATGTCAGGATGTTGCTTTTTCACTGACATTTAAGTAAGTATGTGACCTTAACTTTGTGGTTGCACATCTTGCACTCGTTTTCATTTTAAAGGTAATTTATGAAGAATTTAGTATATAAGCAGACGTGTGAGATGAAATGATGTTATTCTAATGTTATACTTTAACAACAGAACTAGCGGCTGTAATGGGAGGTGATTATGGAAGTCTCTGGAGAAGAGCGTGTGGAGGAGATGTTTATCTCACTCATATTTTGGCTCCTTCTCCACAATAAGCCTTGTTCTTACATTAGTGAAGAACAACACAGATGGGACGTGACATCAAACAGGCTGAAATGATGTTGCACTGCATATTTCTCCTCATTACACTGAATTGTTGCAGGCTGAATCAACACGGTGAGGAAAACACTGACACTAATAACACACTGAGCACTTAACCATCGTCTAAACCAGGCAGGAATAACAGCCTCCGTGTCGCCATGTTGCAGGAAAATAACCAACGGCTCTGAAGTGGTGTGAGGAAGCAGAGGTAGTGGGAGGAGTTAGTGTTACAATCCCAAGAGTAACGGTTTGTTTATTCTGCTA
This sequence comes from Tachysurus vachellii, assembly GCF_030014155.1. NCBI lineage: Eukaryota > Metazoa > Chordata > Actinopteri > Siluriformes > Bagridae > Tachysurus > Tachysurus vachellii. The sequence continues at coordinate 1,645,250 of NC_083470.1, forward strand.
TACTGTATTTGCTCTCACTCACTCACTCATCTTCTACCGCTTATCTGAACTACCTCGGGTCACGGGGAGCCTGTGCCTATCTCAGGCGTCATCGGGCATCAAGGCAGGATACACCCTGGACGGAGTGCCAACCCATCGCAGGGCACACACACACTCTCATTCACTCACACAATCACACACTACAGACAATTTTCCAGAGATGCCAATCAACCTACCATGTATGTCTTTGGAAACATGCAAACTCCACACACACAAGGCGTAGTTGGGAATCGAACCCCCAACCCTGGAGGTGTGAGGCAAACATGATAACCACTAAGCCACCGTGCCCCCCAAATTCGAACACAGTATCATTTTTTTCACCAACGTCGTGTCCTCTCACAGCATCCACATAGAGATAAAACTTTATAAGTAATGGCACTCAGTTCACCTCACACATTCTTTTAATTACAGAGGCGTTCTAACAGACAAGCATCATTGCTCTAAATAGGGTCTACACAGAACCATTTTTTGTGAAAAAAAGGTTCTTTCTATGAGTCAAGTGCAGAACCCAGGCTTCTATATATAACCACAGGAACCTCTTCTGGTCAGAAGGCTGTCCTCATAAGTGTTCCGGCTTGCCGTGAACCGTCCGTTACTCGGAGGGATAGTGACCCTGTGAGAGACTTTAATTGAGGCTTAATGTGAGCTCTGAACACTCATTTCTCCCTCCGTATGTAAGAACATCACTCCGATCCACAGCGGAGCTAAAACAAGCAACATCCGTGCCAGAAAAACAGTCAGCCAGCTCTGTATGTTCTCACGCCACGGAGTCTCTGAAGACTCCTTAAAACACTGGAGATCATCTGAAGTGCACTGAGCTAACGCCAGACACAATCCCTTCATCTCGCTTTCTCTCCACTGAGTCCCTCCGATTCTGTACGTAGCACTTTAATTCGTTCATGTCACAAGGTAAAGTAGGTAAGATTTCGGTGGGAAATCACAGTGTGATGTCATAAACTGATTTACATGATCATTTGCATATCAAAGCGTGTTACACTAAGATGGAAGATTTTCACAAGACATAATATTAACAAGTGTTTATCAGAGAAAAGCATAGACTCTACTCGGAAGTGGGAAGTCGGTGCTAGGAGTCGCATCATACATTATATACATCTGAAAATATGCTGTTCATGGGGTCACGGTGGCTTAGTGGTTAGCACGTTGGCCTCACACCTCCAGGGTTGGGGGTGCGATTCCCACCTCCACCTTGTGTGTGTGGAGTTTGCATGTTCTCCCCGTGCCTCGGGGGTTTCCTCCGGGTACTCCGGTTTCCTCCCCCGGTCCAAAGACATGCATGGTAGGTTGATTGGCATCTCTGGAAAATTGTCCGTAGTGTGTGATTGCGTGAGTGAATGAGAGTGTGTGTGTGCCCTGTGATGGGTTGGCACTCCGTCCAGGGTGTATCCTGCCTTGATGCCCGATGACGCCTGAGATAGGCACAGGCTCCCCGTGACCCGAGGTAGTTTGGATAAGCGGTAGAAAATAAGTGAGTGAGTGAATATGCTGTTCATCCCACAGCACTGTTAACTGCTGCATTCTGATTGGTCAGAAGGAAGGTGTTAAGGAATTTTCTAGAACCGCAGCTCTGACAGCAACGCAGCTGCACATCACTTGTATTATTATATTAATGCACTTGTTCTAATATGTTATCATTTCTATAGCAACAGCTGATTCAGAGGGACTTCCTATCTGGAAGGAGTCTCCAGTGTCAGCGCTTTCTAACACTCAGAGGTGAAGCTGAAACTTTTCAGGACAGATGAGTTTACGCTGGGGGGCACGGTGGCTCAGTGGTTAGCACGTTCGCCTCACACCTCCAGGGTTGTGGGTTCGATTCCCGCCTCCACCTTGTGTGTGTGGAGTTTGCATGTTCTCCCCGTGCCTCGGGGGTTTCCTCCGGGTACTCCGGTTTCCTCCCCTGGTCCAAAGACATGCATGGTAGGTTGATTGGCATCTCTGGAAAATTGTCCATAGTGTGTGAGTGAATGAGAGTGTGTGTGTGTGTGTGTGTGTGCCCTGTGATGGGTTGGCACTCCGTCCAGGGTGTATCCTGCCTTGATGCCCGATGACGCCTGAGATAGGCACAGGCTCCCTGTGACCCGAGGTAGTTCAGATAAGTGGTAGAAAATGAGTGAATGAATGAGTTTACGCTTGTTTGTGGTTTCTGTGTGAATTATTATCCGAAAGAGAGAAGCTGTTGAGGGAACGTTGTTTTGTATTACAGATAAAACCGTGAGCTCCAATCTGATCACATGCACCTTATCAGCTAGTGCTTGCTAACATTATGAACATCAGCTGTGTTAATCCCTCTCCACTGCTTCTCTTTTTCTACCCATCCCGAGGCATCCAGAAATTGTTCCAGCTCCACTTGTGTTCCGTGTCATGAATATTTTGGACCTTCTTTCAGATGAGGCCAACCATGTGAGGATCCTGAGGCATCTAGAGATTTACCAGCAACAACCTCCTCATCAATACACAATCGTCAGGCTGTATATTTATAATCACACCCTCCAGTGTCACCCATGTGAGGATGAGGTTTGTTCCCTTTTTAGTCTGGTTCCTCTCAAGGTCTCTCTATAACCTGATTTCATGTAGTGATGCAGTTTAGCTTACAGAGAGTACCCATAATGCACCGCGGTGGAGGTTCACATCAGGAATGAACTCTGTTACTCTGAAGTAAAGACCTCGCTCCACCATGCCACGGTTAAAGACTTAGAGATTTAATAACGTCTAAAAAGTTTCCCAGCAGACGTTTATCATTTTTATCTTGTGTGACATATTTTGTATATTTTTCGACAGCCCTTTTTAAACCTGCTGACCAGACTGGTCCCTGGATGGCTTTAAAACGTGTCCACACAGTAAAACACCCCGAGTGTTTTAGTGAATCAACACGGTCTATATAAGACCATCTGGAAAGCAGCGGACAAAGATTTCTACACCCAGCAGTCAGCTGAGAGTCCGAGGCTTCAGTCAGCTGTCAATCAACCGCTTCCTCCTTATTATCTTGTCGATCGAGAGACGTCTGTGTGACACCAATCTGAATTTCTAAATGAATGTGACTATTTTTCAGGAACGTGCCGACATAAAGACTCTCAGAGAGCTTCTAATTTATCTTAAACATTTCTAACTGTGAATTTTATCTTAAGAGTGATTCAGGACCAGAGCAACTCTGAACAAGGCAAATACAACAACTTTCATATTAGAGAGGAGGCGGGGCTAAACCTGTTACTAGGTGACACGTTCTGTAAAAGACTGTGATTGGTTGTCCAATAAAAATAAAATCTGTTCTATTATAAACCTTGACTTTTTCTCTATGTTAAGATATTTGAGACTATATAAATGTAAATTTGAGACTATGTAAATGTTAACATCTCACACACAGAGCAGAAATGTCATAGAGACTAATTATATCATTTCTGTCACTGTTTCAGAGATGTTAGAGTCTCTATAAATGACATAATGACAGAATATATACAGTATATATATGTGTGTGTGTGTGTGTGTGTGTGTGTGATGGTCTTCTTCACCTTTCAGCCAATTTCTCCTCTGTTAAAAACTCTTAAACCTCTTAAATGTCCTCCTCACTACTCCTTACTCTTTTAGACCTTATGAGCTCTTTTAAGGTATAAGATGCTTATAAAAAACTTTTCTCCGGGTTTCCTCCGGGTACTCCGGTTTCCTCCCCCGGTCCAAAGACATGCATGGTAGGTTGATTGGCATCTCTGGAAAATTGTCCATAGTGTGTGAGTGAATGAGAGTGTGTGTGTGCCCTGTGATGGGTTGGCACTCCGTCCAGGGTGTATCCTGCCTTGATGCCCGATGACGCCTGAGATAGGCACAGGCTCCCCGTGACCCGAGGTAGTTCGGATAAGCGGTAGAAAATGAATGAATGAGAGAATCTTCTCTTTCATTTTAAGGCGAAAAACCAACATTTATAAGAATTTTCTTAGAATTTTGTCGTTAAGAGCAACTAAGAATTTTAATGAATACTGGCACTGATCTATGATCTGATGAGACAAAAAATTTAATTTTATGCCTCAGTAGAGAGAAACGTTAGATGGAACATTCTGAGAACCATCACTGTGAGGACACCATCTGTACTCTGAAGCATGGTGGTGGTTGTAGCATGATGTTGTGGGATGATTTCAGTGTGGAGAGAAAGATGCTAGAAGAAAACCTGCTCATCCAGTTTGCATGAAACACACAGACACACATACACACACACACACACACACACATACACACACACACATGCACTCGTTGCTGTAGGTGTTAATAAAAAGTTCTTGCTGCGAAATAAAGTATCTCACTTTATCAACCATGAGATATGAGAGCAGGTATGAGGAGGCCACAGTGCCAGGTGTGTGTGCATGTGTGTGTGTGTGTGTGTGCGTGTGTGTGTGTGTGTGTGTGTGTGTGTGTTTGTGGAGACCCTTGAAAACACAATAAACCAATTAGCAGGGCTATAAATAAAGTCACGTCCATCACCGGCCCCTACAGAGCTCCAACATCCGATCCTCCCTGAGCTGGAGATCACTTTAACCAGGAGACAGACAACGCAGATTAAGGGAAGAGACAGAGGAGACACACAGGGGAGTGTGTGTGTGTGTGTGTGTGTGTGTGTGTGTGTGTGTGTGGGAGGGTGCTAACAAAATTTCAAACAAACAGAGTCCGGAAAATTCTGGAGGATCTCCCATGAGCTGAATTATTACACCAGCTTCCAGAATGGCGCTCCTTCTACACACACACACACACACACACACACACACACACACACACACACACGCCTGTTGACAAACAAATCAAGCAGCTTTTGATTCACAAAACCAACAACAAGTAATTTAACACACACACAAAACAAACACAAACTCATTCATTCACAAAGTCCGAATGTTATACAGACACAAACCCAATAGTAGTAACACACACACACACACACACACACACACACACACACACACACACACAGTGGTTTTCTGCGGGACTTTAATAGTGTGATGTTTCAGTATGTGTCTCTGTGTGACTCGGCCCTGGAGCTGCAGCGGTGCTGTGTGAAGTGTAAACACTTTAATCCCGTTAGCTGCTCTGAGTGAACACACTGCCGTTATTTACAGCTACAGTGCCGTGTGTTTATGGAGGTGGCTTCACTGTGTGGTGTGTGACGTTACTGTATGACTCATAACTCTTCATTCAGGAAAATAAACTTTTTTAATGATTTTAGGTGCATGGAGCCGAATTCACAAACATCTCTACATTTAATCGCCATCACTGTTACTAAAATAAATCCCAAAATATACATAAATTAATAACTTTTTATACTCAGGTCAAATGACATTTTTAGAAAATGTTTTTTTAATTAAATTAATTTTAACTTACAGTTTATCAGTTTTGGAATTATTTTTTCATCTACAAAGAATTAAATAAAAAAATCAAAAACATTTTGCTCTTAAATATCTAGAATTATTTCTATTTTTGCATAAAACTGATCAAATACACAAACTGTACTTAGTGTTGATGCTAAAAGCACCGGGACATGTTTTAATGTATTCATTGTTTTTCCTAAATTAATACTTTCTCTTTCACTCTCTCACTCATCTTCTACCGCTTATCTGAACTACCTCGGGTCACGGGGAGCCTGTGCCTATCTCAGGCGTCATCGGGCATCAAGGCAGGATACACCCTGGACGGAGTGCCAACCCATCGTAGGGCACACACACACTCTCATTCACTCACACAATCACACACTACGGACAATTTTCCAGAGATGCCAATCAACCTACCATGCATGTCTTTGGACCGGGGGAGGAAACCGGAGTACCCGGAGGAAACCCCCGAGGCACGGGGAGAACATGCAAACTCCACACACACAAGGCGGAGGTGGGAATCAAACCCCCAACCCTGGAGGTGTGAGGCGAACGTGCTAAACACTAAGTCACCGTGCCCCCCTCTAATACTTTCTTATAATTCTATTATTCTACTAACAGAGATGTCATAAATATTGAGAGAACGTCTTCTTCTTCTTCTTCTTCTTCTTAACAAACGGTCCAACAAACTTCCCCATCATCATGGGGGTGAAGGTGACAGGGTAACAGGACACATGTTCCTGGACCAGATGTTCCATACAATAAACTATATTAATTAAAACAAAACAAAAAAACAAAGAATTTGAGTGCTAATATTTCAGGGTAAAGTTAGAGATTTTTTGTGAACGTAAATCTGAAACATGCACATTTTTGATGTCCAGTGGAAAGTTTAGAGCTGTTTAAAATGTCTTTCACCTTTACTTTACCTACAGGTTTATATGTATTTTATAAATATAATATGAGTAAGACACAAAAAATGCTGTCTGGTTGCCAGATCTTGTTACTTTAATCCCATGTTGCGTGACAGGATGCTGGAGGATTTCTTTCACACCTTTTTAAACATTTAAGCATCGGTGCAAAGAAAGAGGTATTAAAGTCATAGCGAATCTCCATAATTCAGATGCTTGACGTCATCACTCTCTCGCTCTGAGACCTGCAGTGTCCTGGAGGAAGTCGTGGCCTAATGGTTAGAAAGTTTGTCTCATGAAAGGAGTCTCCAGTTTCAGCACTTCAGAAGTAAAGGTGTAACGGGACAAATTGCATGTTTTTACATATTATTAGCATTAAGTAAGAGAAAAAAATGAATGAATGAAGTAAGATGAATGAAGTAATACATGCTAGTCTATGTTATGCTATGCTAAGCTTAGCCTGGGTACAAAGAGTGAGACCTAATAAGAACTGAAAAACTTCATATTAATGACCGGACAGAAAGTGCTAAACAGATTAATAGAAAGAAATGAACACTTGCTGTTCAGACAGGACAAAAGTAATGGCACCCTGTAAAAAGAGAAGCTTTTGGTGGAGCCGAGGCACTGCACTGGCTGAGCTGCATTACTGGAAGATTTACGCAGACCACGGTTAACTTTGTGAGCTTTAACTTTTATGGAGCTCTGTCGGCTAAAGATAAATCAGCTGTGCTGTGAACCTGAGAATAAAGGACATGTGACGATGAATCTGGAGTTCAGGCTGTGAAGGTGATCAAGGTGCAGTCTTTCACTTTTACTGGGATGTGGTAACCTAGTGGTTAAGGTGTTGGGCTACCAATCGGAAGGTTGTGAGTTCGATTCCTACGTCCACCAAGCTGCCACCCCTGGGCCCCTGAAGAAGGCCCTTAACCCTCAATTGCTCAGTTGTATTAGAATGTAAGTCGCTCTGGATAAGGGCGTCTGCTAAATGACGTAAATGCAGTCAGTGTTAACGGTAAAAGAACATCGGGAGACACCGTTGTTGTGTTGGGAAAAAGGTGCATAATGACACTGAAGCTGTGTTTACGAGCGAGTGGGTGGAAATGCGTCTGTTACCAAAAATATAAAATTAAACTGCCAGATGGTCCTCAATGAACTGATGGAGAGTCGCCTGAAACTGTTAGACGATCAGGTTGTGACCAAAAAAAAGACACACACACACTCATTACTGTAATTTTTGCTGATTATAGACATTAATAATTATGTGATTTCATTAAACAGTTCAAACAACAAAAATTGTCTCACACTGGCATCTTAAATATCAGTCTTCAGTGTGTGAGATTCAAAAACTAATAATAATAAAAAAAAAACCTGCAGTTTAAACTGGGGTGTGTAAACTTTTAATTTCCACCGGTGCTGCAGGACTCTGTGCTAACAGAGGATACGGCAGATTTAATCCGACTTTCACACGGATTCATACAGAAGACGCTTTTGTGCGAATCGACCTCGCGGTCCGTCTCGAATCGGACGTCAAAAATTAAAAGCCAAAAAGTTCCAAAGTTAAATCTAGGTCATAAAAGTCAAAAGAAAAACTGTATTATACAATTCTGTAAACATTAAATATATCCTAACAATCCATTAGGATTAAATAAAACATGCAAAAATGAAAAAAAAAATAAACAGATCATAAAGTCAAAACTTATATAAATGCAAACGCACTGCAGAAATCAACTTAAACACTGAGACGTGCTGTTAAAGAATCAATGTTTCAGGATGGTTAGAGAGACTCCACTTCACCTTCACACTGATTGTTATTCTGTAACAGCACTTTATTAACCGTGAGTGATAGAACATACGAGCACTTTAATAAACACATCAGCTCAGAGGGATTAGCCGTGACCGCGCCCTCTGCTGTCAGAGAACAGCAACAACACCCAGGCGGAAAAGACGGGAAACTCTTCTAATAAATAATGAATAAATAGAAACGGGATCCTGAGTGTGCACTCGTGTAGCAGCGACGTTATAGATGATGGAAATAATATAAAGCGACATAAAATAATTGAGTGAGTAACTGAGACAATCGATCTGATCGATCCCCAAATCAAAGGATGGGCTCGCTTTCATTCCAACTCACGGCTGCGTCCGTCCATCTGTAAAAACACACACACACACACACACAAAAACATCATCATCACAAACATTGTGAATATTTTAGAGCTGAAAGCTTTTCAAAAACTGACCTGGTCCTGATGCAGAGCTCCAGCGGAGGTGTGAGGTCCGAATCCGCGTCCGGCGTCTTTAGAGCAGAGTCTGGGTCTGAAAAAACACACACACACACACACACACACACACACACACACACACACACACACACACACACAACTCAGCTACAGGTGCACGGATGATGCGGAGCCTCGTTTAATTTCCACAGCTTTCTAACATTGTGGTTTGTTTGATGTCTTTCTTATGATCACTCAAAAGCAGAAACTGACATCTTTAGTGTTTGGTCACTTCTTAAACACGTCACTTCGGTTTAATAATACGGTTTGTGAAGTGTGTTGATTTCCTGTTGACACTCACACACGGTTAATCTGATGGGTTCTTGCTGGTTGGCCAAACCGTCGTAGTAATACAGGTCAAACTCTCGTGGGCTCCAACAGCTGGAGGTCAGATCTTCACACAGAGAGAAGAGGACGCTGAAGTGACTCTCGCTGCACACCACCCAGATCGGAAACCTTGGGTTCTTCAGGTAAGAGCCGACCTGCAGTTGGACAAATCACATGAAAAGACCTTGTACAAGTGACCCGGAGCACGATTAGGACCAAAGGTTTAAACCCTGGCCTTAGGAGAAGTAAATTAATTATTACTCTGAAAAAAAGGTTTGGAAAACTGGATTCAGGTCTGGAATTCTCTACGCTATGGATCTCTGTAGATCCTGGGGGGAGGGGGGGTTCATGAACACAGGCAGAGATAAAGAAATATCATTCAGATATCAGACTAACCTCACTGTTAAAGACCTAATCGTAAAATAATCATTAATTGACGTGACGTACGGCTAAGTACGGTGACACGTACTCAGAACTTGTTCTCTGCATTTAACCCATCCAAAGTGCACACACACAGCAGTGAACACACACACACACACACACCGTGAACACACACCCGGAGCAGCGGGCAGCCATTTATTCTGCGGCGCCCGGGGAGCAGTTGGAGGGGTTCGGTGCCTTGCTCAAGGGCACCTCAGTCGTGGTATTGCCGGCCCGAGACTCGAACCCACAACCTTAGGGTTAGGAATCAGACTCTCTAACCATTAGGCCACCTTTAAAGCAACAGTGAAGGGTATCTGAGAAAGTGCTCTTATATGAAAATGATCAACTCCATGTCTTTTAACACACACACACACACACAGTTTTATCATTTTAATAAGAAACAACCTGCGTTCACACGTCGTGATAAACGAGGAAGCTTCCCTCACCTTACATATGTTGTAATGTTCGTACAAAGACAGCAGTCCGATGTCGCTTCGCTCTCTGATCCCCTTCAGCAGGGTGAAATTTCCGTTTCCAGAGTCGAGCTTCATCTCGTTATCGAAGACGTTCGAAACGGCGCGTCCGAAAAGCAGCAGGTTCACCAACTCCTGGGAAAAGAGCGCAGAATTCACCAGCTAACAGACCGAAGGTGGTGACGAATTTCTCTACCAGCGGCTCTGACAGCGGTGCAGCTGTGAATCTGATGGAAGGAGTCTCCAGTGTTCAGTGTAACATTTCAGATGTAGCATAAAAAATGAACCCTAGGCACTGGAGACTTTTTAATATTTAAAAAAAAAAAGTAAAGGGAACAGTTTGGAAGTCAGAATATTCTTCTAGGACCTTGTGACACGTCGGCGAAGTTTGTTTTTCGGCATCGTATTATATCTAAAGCGCTCTGAATTGTGTCGTGTTCGTGTTCGGGTGTGTTGAGCGAATCTCACCACGTGTCAGTGAATCACTGAATATTCGTGCAGGCACTGAGTCAGGCTTTCTTTATCAGAGTTAAACGATGAACTTTCTGTGTATTATCCGCATCAGCGCTTCAGACTTGTCGTCAGGAATCACGTACCAACCTGCGTGCAGTAGCCGTGCGCGCCGATCAGAGTGGAAGTAGGGACGTCCATGTCCCCTCTCACCCTGCCGCACAAAAGAAGAAAGAAATGAATCCGCCGCTTTAACGCAGGAACGCACCTGTGTAAAGTGTTAGACTGTGTGGAGGAAATGGAGCGTTACAGCGGAATCGTTCTGGACAGGACGGCGGAGACAATGAGCAAGACGCAGCCGAACGGACCCGACTCGAACTGAAGGAGGGGGGGGGAGAAAAAAACAACAAGAATAAGCAGTGGTCTGGAAGGACGTTAGTCATATGATGTCAAATGAATGAGACGTACCTGATGAATGTGCTGTTCGATCAGCAGCTTTAAGTCCTCGAAGCTTTGAACGTCCACGCAGGTGATCTGTAGAGACGAAAATGATACGCTGACAATAAGGAATCATATTCTCATAAAGTAGCATTGATATGAATGTCTGTATGATCTCTTTAACCTCTCACAGTGAAGGAGGCGTGGTCTTTGTGTCTGTCAGTCACAGTGAAGGAGGCGTGGTCTTTGTGTCTGTCAGTCACAGTGAAGGAGGCGTGGTCTTTGTGTCTGTCAGTCACAGTGAAGGAGGCGTGGTCTTTGTGTCAGTGTCAGTCACAGTGAAGGAGGCGTGGTCTTTGTGTCAGTGTCAGTCACAGTGAAGGAGGCGTGGTCTTTGTGTCTGTCAGTCACAGTGAAGGAGGCGTGGTCTTTGTGTCAGTGTCAGTCACAGTGAAGGAGGCGTGGTCTTTGTGTCTGTCAGTCACAGTGAAGGAGGCGTGGTCTTTGTGTCTGTCAGTCACAGTGAAGGAGGCGTGGTCTTTGTGTCTTTCAGTCACAGTGAAGGAGGCGTGGTCTTTGTGTCTGTCAGTCACAGTGAAGGAGGCGTGGTCTTTGTGTCTGTCAGTCACAGTGAAGGAGGCGTGATCTTTGTGTCAGTGTCAGTCACAGTGAAGGAGGCGTGGTCTTTGTGTCAGTGTCAGTCACAGTGAAGGAGGCGTGGTCTTTGTGTCAGTGTCAGTCAAAGTGAAGGGGGCGTGGTCTTTGCGTCAGTGTCAGTCACAGTGAAGGAGGCGTGGTCTTTGTGTCAGTGTCAGTCACAGTGAAGGAGGCGTGGTCTTTGTGTCAGTCAGTCACAGTGAAGGAGGCGTGATCTTTGTGTCTGTCAGTCACAGTGAAAGAGGCGTGATCTTTGTGTCTGTCAGTCACAGTGAAGGAGGCGTGGTCTTTGTGTCAGTCAGTCACAGTGAAGGAGGCGTGGTCTTTGTGTCAGTGTCAGTCACAGTGAAGGAGGCTTGGTCTTTGTGTCTGTCAGTCACAGTGAAGGAGGCGTGGTCTTTGTGTCTGTCAGTCACAGTGAAGGAGGCGTGATCTTTGTGTCTGTCAGTCACAGTGAAGGAGGCGTGGTCTTTGTGTCAGTGTCAGTCACAGTGAAGGAGGCGTGGTCTTTGTGTCAGTGTCAGTCACAGTGAAGGAGGCGTGGTCTTTGTGTCAGTGTCAGTCAAAGTGAAGGGGGCGTGGTCTTTGCGTCAGTGTCAGTCACAGTGAAGGAGGCGTGGTCTTTGCGTCAGTGTCAGTCACAGTGAAGGAGGCGTGGTCTTTGTGTCAGTGTCAGTCACAGTGAAGGAGGCGTGGTCTTTGTGTCAGTGTCAGTCACAGTGAAGGAGGCGTGGTCTTTGTGTCAGTGTCAGTCACAGTGAAGGAGGCGTGGTCTTTGTGTCAGTCAGTCACAGTGAAGGAGGCGTGGTCTTTGTGTCAGTCAGTCACAGTGAAGGAGGCGTGGTCTTTGTGTCAGTGTCAGTCACAGTGAAGGAGGCGTGGTCTTTGTGTCAGTGTCAGTCACAGTGAAGGAGGCGTGGTCTTTGTGTCAGTGTCAGTCACAGTGAAGGAGGCGTGGTCTTTGTGTCAGTGTCAGTCACAGTGAAGGAGGCGTGGTCTTTGTGTCAGTGTCAGTCACAGTGAAGGAGGCGTGGTCTTTGTGTCAGTGTCAGTCACAGTGAAGGAGGCGTGGTCTTTGTGTCAGTGTCAGTCACAGTGAAGGAGGCGTGGTCTTTGTGTCAGTGTCAGTCACAGTGAAGGAGGCGTGGTCTTTGTGTCAGTGTCAGTCACAGTGAAGGAGGCGTGGTCTTTGTGTCAGTGTCAGTCACAGTGAAGGAGGCGTGGTCTTTGTGTCAGTGTCAGTCACAGTGAAGGAGGCGTGGTCTTTGTGTCAGTGTCAGTCACAGTGAAGGAGGCGTGGTCTTTGTGTCAGTGTCAGTCACAGTGAAGGAGGCGTGGTCTTTGTGTCAGTGTCAGTCACAGTGATGGAGGCGTGGTCTTTGTGTCAGTGTCAGTCACAGTGAAGGAGGCGTGGTCTTTGTGTCAGTGTCAGTCACAGTGAAGGAGGCGTGGTCTTTGAATAACATCAGATGATTTTCTCTGGACTTTAAACAATAATCATGCTTTAAGAGCTGATTTGAGAAAAGAGAGCAAATTCTTTACCATCTCCAGAACGCCTTCAGATCTGTAGTATCCTGTGGGGATGAACTGAGTCCTTCCTGAGTTTCTGTAGACAGACGGTATGCAGTAGAGAAGCTGTTGGTTATTAAACCCAACTGCACTACTGGTCCATGTTTAATAAATCATCAATTTCTTACATGGCGACGGTGACGTTCTTCCTGTCTGCGGCTCTCCACAGGATTCCAGCCATGGTGTCAGTCAGGCACTTTGTCCTCACAGCGTCGGACAGTCTCCTGAAAATGTAAGAGCTCTTTTGTGATGATCGGTGGCCCTTTTATGAAGCTTAAGTGTAGGAACTCAGCAGATGTAGAAAGGGAAACGACATGAGCAAGTTGAAATGACATGAAGAGGAGAAATGATGCGTGAAAGAGCTTACTCAGAAAGTGCGTCACTGCTGATGCCTTCAAACAGAAGATTCTGGAGAACGGCGGCCTGAACGGCAGCGAGCACTCCGCACGGACCGCCCTGCTCACAGCATCACAACACACCGGTTCACTCGAGCGTCCGTTTGTGCCTTTAATCCGCTTACGTTAATTAATTAATTAATGAATTAAATCTTATACAAATATTCTGATTTATCCATTTTGCTGTTGCTGAGATCTTGGAGAAACCGGACATACATGTCAGTATCAGTCATCTGTGTTGGTGTGAGACACACTAAAGCGCATCAGTAAGTTAATCACCTTCTTCTGAACGATGCCATATCTCAGAGCAGGTCTGCTGGAAAACGTGAAGCTCTGACATCTCCACTCGTCACTGAAGCAGGCAGCGGGAGAGCCGAAGATCATCTCCTTCAGCGCCTGAGTTCCATGTCAGGAGAACATACAGTATTAAAGCTCATTCTATAACGGCAACATGGTTAACGATGAACACAAACGGAACACTGAAGGGATCTAATGCCCCTTTTCCACCGAGGCAGTTTGAGTGCTGGTTCGGAGACTAATTTAGAACCAGTTCTTTCTTTTCCGACAGCCAAAGCACCGGCTCTGAACCAGGAAAAGTGGTTCTTAAGTAGCACCAAAACGTTGCTGGTCTAGACTTAAGAACCGCTTGTGTCGGGAGCTGTGGGCGGGGCTGGAGGCGGAGCTACTGTTAGCGCATTTGATAATGTACCTTAAGTATACTAATGTTTAATACACTTTTACTTTACCGCAATATGATACATTATCAGCACACATGATAGTAGTTAGCTACATGCTAAGGCTAACTTTTTTCTGTGTTAATGATAAAATAACGTTATGTACTTTCTCCATTACAACCTCCGTTTATACAGATTACATGGAGCTGCACGTACACGTTGGATTCCAATGTAGGTTCACAAAGCTATGAGCATTAACAATGAGCCGTACTTTTCTTTCTTTACAGTCTCTTCTAACCAATCAGAATCGAGAACCTAAAAGTGGCGTTTATCCTAGCTCGGCTACAAAGGCTTGCTAGTTTTAGTTTATTAATATGCTGAAATTTGTATTAGTTAATAATAATAAGAAAGTTCTTACAGTGGCTGTTTTCTGGTCCATGGGACGTTTATTCCAGTCAGGATAACGTAAGACGTTATTATACAGAAGTACAGGCAGTCCGGACGCCGCGTCCTGATCGTCTACATCGTCTGCAAAGCAAATCACACGAGTGTTAAAGTGTCTTTAGGTTGTGTTTACACACTCACCTGGGACTGTCCTGAGCACATAATAATCAGATTCTTTGTGGTGTCTGATGTGAGGTTAGGGATGTTAAAGACGCGGTACCCAGAACCAGTTGGGTCATATGAAGAGCATCCAGTCTTGGACTAGGCACTGGTTCATGTCTGAAGAAAAGAAATAAATAATTGGAGTTAATGCGAGTCTCAGATTCAACATTTACAGGTGGATATTTGAGTTCACGTACTTGTGATCTCTGAGTCTAGGGGATCTGTCTGCTCCGTCGCTCTGTCTGATGTTCGTCGTGTTTTTACGCTCGAGGGAGTTAAACTCGTCAGATTTGGTTTGTGAAGCGTCTGTGCTGATGCTCCGTCTCCTCGGGCTCGGTCTGGCTGAATTCTCTTCTTCTTTCCTGAGTAGAAGTTTCGGAGACGCGGGGGTCTTTCTGGCAGGACGTCTCCTGGGGTTTTCCTGTTGATTGAAACGACAACACGAGCCACCATTTTTATTCTATTCTATTCTCCCAATTCTCATTGAGTTGAAATAAGCCACGAGTAACGATGTTGCTTGGTGGACGTGTGGATGAAGCGGTACGGTACGAGGTACCTGAGTGGAGGCAACAACAGGACCTGGCATGATGCCCCTCCTCATCCTGCTGCCCCTGCTCACCTGGCCGTCCCCACCTCCACCCGTCTGCCCCGAGCCCTTGCCTGCTGTATGTGACGCCATATTCAGGTTTGATTCCGTGGCAGGTGGAGATGAGGTGGAGGAGCTGAGCTGGGACAAGGAGCCAGTCTCAGATAACCTGTAAACATTTATATAAAGAAATTAATTAAATGCTCTTTGTGTATGTTTATAAATCAAACACGATCCTTATCCATCAGCTCACTTTGTCTCACACGTGTGTGCTTCATCATCAGCAGAACTGGGATTTCTTGAGTTCTGCTCCACGCACTGCTCCACCTCCACGGGATGTCTTTTAGTGTCTCCGCTCTTCTTCATTCGCTCCTTCGTCATGATCTCCAGCATCGTTTTCAGCGGCTGTTCTTCGCACTGAACATATTTTAAAAGCAATCAGTATTCCGTTGGTTTGTGTTTGTGTCACGTGTTGTTTCGACTCTTTACCTTATTCTTCTTATAAAGGCTCTCTAAGCGGAGAACTCTGCACAGCTCGGAGCGGTTGTTTATGCTCGAGAGCGTCCGTGGAAGCTCTTCGTCCATGCAGGTGATGGTTTTCTTCAGACCCTAAGACACAGGTTTACGTTAGCCGCCTGTGCCACGTCAGGAACCTAAAGGTATACCTCAGTAGTATTGGATCACACGGATCAGCGTGGTATTGGATCACACGGATCAGCGTGGTATTGGATCACACGGATCAGGGATCAGCGTGGTATTGGATCACACGGATCAGCGTGGTATTGGATCACACGGATCAGCGTGGTATTGGATCACACGGATCAGCGTGGTATTGGATCACACGGATCAGCGTGGTATTGGATCACACGGATCAGCGTGGTATTGGATCACACGGATCAGCGTGGTATTGGATCACACGGATCAGCGTGGTATTGGATCACACGGATCAGCGTGGTATTGGATCACACGGATCAGCGTGGTATTGGATCACACGGATCAGCGTGGTATTGGATCACACGGATCAGCGTGGTATTGGATCACACAGATCAGCGTGGTATTGGATCACACAGATCAGCGTGGTATTGGATCACACGGATCAGCGTGGTATTGGATCAGGAGATTTTATATTCTTTGGAATTGAAAAACGTTATTTCACTTGAGATAATCGTTACGTGAGTTTAGACGAATAAATAGTTTTAGTTGTATAGTTTATTACTTTTTCTACCGCACGGTTATCACTGAAATCACTTCAGTGTCTGTAACAGGAAAGAACACTATTGCGTTGTATCGTGTAAAATATTTTGCAAGCACTGGGTAAGAGAAAGCTTCCCAAAAGTATGTGCACCCCTGACACACGTTCTCATTCCAGGTTTATTCTTCTCTCTTTACTGTTATAATCAGCTCCACTTTTCTCTTCCAGAAGGTTTTTCACTAGATGTTGGATTGTGACTGTGGGGATTAGTGTTGGTTCAGCTACATGAGCGTCAGTGAGATCAGACTCTGATGTTGGGATGTTGAGGAGACAGTTCAGTGGTGTGGAGTCAGAGTCAGGGCTCAGTGCAGGACTCTCGAGTTCTTCACTCCAACCTTCACCTCCACACCATGGAGCCTCAGGGGTTTTGTGTACAGAGACATTGTCCTGATGGAGAAACTGTACAGCTTCATACAGACATTATATATAAGAGTTTGTGATGTGTGTGGTGGTCAAGGGGGCACATATTTAAAAGTATGTGCCCCCTTCACCCTTCATCCGGAAGGTTTAGTTAGTTGTTTATTTATGACGCGTTAATACCAGACATAAACAGCATTAATGCAGTGATGTAGATGAACCTGCAGCTCTGTGTTTAATGTTATAACCCACCTTTCTGCTGAGATATTCCCGCACCACAGCAGCCGCGACCTCCTCCACATCTCTGCCCATGATGATAAACACAGACCCTGCGGTTAGCTTAGCGTGCTAACCTGCTAGCTTAGCCTGCTAACACACTAGCCTGTAAATTAGCCTGTTAGCCAAACTACGTTAGATGGGCCTGGCGGTATCCATGGTAACCTTCTAATCGCGCTCGAGCTAACACCGCTGTGTGAATCCTGTTTCCAAAAACTTTTTATATGATTGGCTAATTTAGTACATGATTGACAGCAGCGCCAGCCAATGATACGATTCTTTTAGAGAGACGTTCGATTTGATGCAACAGCAGTGACCTCTTGTGGTCATAGTGGGTCACTGTACTGTTTTGCCTCACAGATTTTAAGCACATTTTATAGCATGTATCAATAAATCGGTAGAAATGTTCAGTGTTAAATTGTGCATATGTATAGATAGAATCAGTGTACTTTGGTTGTGTAATTATTGTTTTGATTTTATTACATTTTTTAAATATTACTGCCTACATTTTGTCCTTTAAACACTTTCAACACACTACAACACAATAACACAATAACACACATGAACCCAAACACAAGAACAATATAATCTATCAATTACACTTCCTATACTTTAATTTATACTTGAGCTATTATTTATACTATTATTAAACTGAAATGATTATAAGATTAGAAAATAACACATGAACAAAAATGGATAATTGCTCATTTATTAATGGATAACTTTATTATAGAATTATTTATTATTTATTTCCCAAATTCTGTTTGTTCTTGATGCCAAAAATAACGACACGGAACTGTTTACCGTTTTATTCATTTTATTAAAAGTTTAAATATCACAAATATCTTTTGTTTGTTTTTTTAAACATTTCTATCCTAAACTCATTGTATGCAAACCTCAGCACTGCTTTATGAGCTAATCACGAGATTTTAATTCGACATAATACACATGGCCTTATGAAAATGTGAACAATTCATCAAATGAGCGACTTTAAATCACAGAGAGGATGAATACAGTTGTTCCTGCATCGTGAAAGAACCGTTTGAGGAACAGACCACTCAGAAATCGTGGGTGAAAAAGTTTCTAGAACAGCAGCTCAGGTTTCTATTAAAGCACATGTTATTGTTTTTACATGTCCTGCATTTGACAGACAGCTTCATCCAGAGCATCTTACGATTTTTTTACACAATCAAGGGTTAAGGGCCTTGTTCAGGGGCCCATCAATGGCATCTTGATGGACTTGGGATTTGAACACCCACCCTTCCAATTAGTAATCTAGTAACCACTAGTCTACCACATGCCTTTTGAATCCGTAGTAATGGTGGATTCACAACAGATTTTACATGAAAACCATTGATGTGCTGCTGTTTTCTATAAGGAGACTGTTATGAAACATGTGGAAGAAGTCTCCAGTGTCAGCGCTTTGTAACAGTCAGAAGTAAAGCTGGAATTTTTGGAACTGCAACATCGCTCATTTTCAACATTATTTATATTTCTGAGAGAACCGATTCTCTTAAACAGACCACTTCCTTCATTCCTCCTTAAAGTAGAAACAGCAGTTGACCCTGTTGCGTTATTCAAGCCATAAATCTTTTCAAATCGAAGTGTACGTCTTTAACAGCTGATGGAATCTGACTGTCTGGTTTTGGCACAAAATCACTGAAAGTCTTCTTTCTGATGGTGAGGGCAGCTTTCACATGTAAACACATCTTTCACTTCAACTTTGATCGGATTCTTTGGAGGAATGGTGAAAAACACACAAACACAAACACACACACAAACACACAGGCTGCTTTTCCTCCTCTGAAGAAGAACGTTTGGCCCTACCATGAGATGTGAACTTTAAAAAAGTACAAAGACATGAAAAAGACAGGGAAAGTTCCGGAGAGAGAGAGAGCGATGGGACCTGTCAGTAGTCCTCAGCTGGAGAGAGCGAGAGAGAGAAAGAAAGAAAGAGAGAGAGAGAGAGAGAGAGAGAGAGAGTGCGATAGGACCTGTCAGTAGTCATCAGCTGGAAAGAGAGAGAGAGAGAGAGAGAGTGAGTGAGAGAAAGAGAGAGAGAGAGAGAGAGAGAGAGAGAGAGAGAGAGAGAGAGAGAGAGAGAGAGAGATGATCGTAAGGCAAATGAAAAATCTTTGATGAGCAGTAATGAGAAGTGATGGACGATTCATATATGATTCATTTTTTAGAAATGACTCATTTAAGTGAATCCTCAAGAGATTTGATTCATAAACACAAATAAATCATAAAAAATGTAATAAACAGATAAAACAAGTATTAAAGACCGCATTCAAAGTGAGTGACGTTTTTCCAAATGTTATGTTAATAGTCATTAAACTGAACTTCTGAGTATTCAGAGATGGTTTATGCAGCTGCTTAAGTGGATTTTCTGGGCTCTTTATTAACATTAGTACAATAATTCAGATTATCAGAAGTGCTGACAAAAAACAGCCCAGGATAGAGAATGTGGACTCACAAATTAAATAGCAGTCTGAATACCATGTGTACACAGTTTCAGTATTAAATCTTTGATGCGCAATCAACTCTGAGGACTCTCAAGGTCTGCTGTCATGACATGTGTGTGTTACATCATGTAAGGTTTGCAAACTAACAGTGGTTAACTAGCTTAAATTAACTTAGCAAACTGAGTGAGCTTGGAACTTGGTGAAACAGCTGATGTTAGAGTTAGGTGAAAGTTTGTTAATGGAGAAGACAATTCAGCTGTCATTTCACCAGGTGAAGAGCTTTGACCTCTAGAAATGCAAAGGTGTGGCATCCAGCAATACAGAGCTTTGAGCATTAGAAATAAAGAGGTGTGACCTCTAGAAATAAATAGGTGTTGCCTCTAAAAATAAAGAGGTGTGGCCTCTAGAAATACAGAGCTGTGAGATCTAGAAATAAAAAGGTGTGGCCACTAGAAATACAGAGGTGTTGCCTCTACGTAGAAATACAGAGGTGTGGCCTCTAAAAATACAGAGGTGTGGCCTCTAGAAATACAGAGGTGTGGCCTCTAGAAATACAGAGCTGCGAGCTCTAGAAATAAAAAGGTGTGGCCACTGAAAATAAATAGGTGTTGGCCTCTAAAAATACAGAGGTGTGGCCTCTAGAAATAAAGAGGTGTGGCCTCTAGAAATACAGAGGTGTGGCCTCTAGAAATACAGAGCTGTGAGCTCTAGAAATAAATAGGTGTGGCTCTGAAAATAAATAGGTGTTGCCTCTAGAAATACAGAGGTGTGGCCTCTGAAAATAAATAGGTGTTGGCCTTAGAAGTACACAGGTGTGGCCTCTAAAAATACAGAGGTGTGGCCTCTAGAAATACAGAGCTGTGAGCTCAAGAAATAAATAGGTGTTGCCTCTAGAAATACATAGGTGTGGCCTCTAGAAATACAGAGCTGTGAGCTCAAGAAATAAATAGGTGTTGCCTCTAGAAATACAGAGGTGTGGCCTCTAGAAATACAGAGCTGTGGCCTCTAGAAATACAGAGCTGTGAGCTCTAGAAATAAATAGGTGTTGCCTCTAGAAATACAGAGGTGTGGCCTCTGAAAATAATATGGTGTTGGCCTCTAAAAATACAGAGGTGTGGCCTCTAGAAATACAGAGCTGTGAGATCTAGAAATAAAAAGGTGTGGCCACTAGAAATACAGAGGTGTTGCCTCTACGTAGAAATACAGAGGTGTGGCCTCTAGAAATACAGAGCTGCGAGCTCTAGAAATAAAAAGGTGTGGCCACTGAAAATAAATAGGTGTTGGCCTCTAAAAATACAGAGGTGTGGCCTCTAGAAATAAAGAGGTGTGGCCTCTAGAAATACAGAGGTGTGGCCTCTAGAAATACAGAGCTGTGAGCTCTAGAAATAAATAGGTGTGGCTCTGAAAATAAATAGGTGTTGCCTCTAGAAATACAGAGGTGTGGCCTCTGAAAATAAATAGGTGTTGGCCTTAGAAGTACACAGGTGTGGCCTCTAAAAATACAGAGGTGAGGCCTCTAGAAATACAGAGCTGTGAGCTCAAGAAATAAATAGGTGTTGCCTCTAGAAATACATAGGTGTGGCCTCTAGAAATACAGAGCTGTGAGCTCAAGAAATAAATAGGTGTTGCCTCTAGAAATACAGAGGTGTGGCCTCTAGAAATACATAGGTGTGGCCTCTAGAAATACAGAGCTGTGGCCTCTAGAAATACAGAGCTGTGAGCTCTAGAAATAAATAGGTGTTGCCTCTAGAAATACAGAGGTGTGGCCTCTGAAAATAATATGGTGTTGGCCTCTAAAAATACAGAGGTGTGGCCTCTAGAAATACAGAGCTGTGAGATCTAGAAATAAAAAGGTGTGGCCACTAGAAATACAGAGGTGTTGCCTCTACGTAGAAATACAGAGGTGTGGCCTCTAGAAATACAGAGCTGCGAGCTCTAGAAATAAAAAGGTGTGGCCACTGAAAATAAATAGGTGTTGGCCTCTAAAAATACAGAGGTGTGGCCTCTAGAAATAAAGAGGTGTGGCCTCTAGAAATACAGAGGTGTGGCCTCTAGAAATACAGAGCTGTGAGCTCTAGAAATAAATAGGTGTGGCTCTGAAAATAAATAGGTGTTGCCTCTAGAAATACAGAGGTGTGGCCTCTGAAAATAAATAGGTGTTGGCCTTAGAAGTACACAGGTGTGGCCTCTAAAAATACAGAGGTGAGGCCTCTAGAAATACAGAGCTGTGAGCTCAAGAAATAAATAGGTGTTGCCTCTAGAAATACATAGGTGTGGCCTCTAGAAATACAGAGCTGTGAGCTCAAGAAATAAATAGGTGTTGCCTCTAGAAATACAGAGGTGTGGCCTCTAGAAATACATAGGTGTGGCCTCTAGAAATACAGAGCTGTGGCCTCTAGAAATACAGAGCTGTGAGCTCTAGAAATAAATAGGTGTTGCCTCTAGAAATACAGAGGTGTGGCCTCTGAAAATAATATGGTGTTGGCCTCTAAAAATACAGAGGTGTGGCCTCTAGAAATACAGAGCTGTGAGATCTAGAAATAAAAAGGTGTGGCCACTAGAAATACAGAGGTGTTGCCTCTACGTAGAAATACAGAGGTGTGGCCTCTAGAAATACAGAGCTGCGAGCTCTAGAAATAAAAAGGTGTGGCCACTGAAAATAAATAGGTGTTGGCCTCTAAAAATACAGAGGTGTGGACTCTAGAAATAAAGAGGTGTGGCCTCTAGAAATACAGAGGTGTGGCCTCTAGAAATACAGAGCTGTGAGCTCTAGAAATAAATAGGTGTGGCTCTGAAAATAAATAGGTGTTGCCTCTAGAAATACAGAGGTGTGGCCTCTGAAAATAAATAGGTGTTGGCCTTAGAAGTACACAGGTGTGGCCTCTAAAAATACAGAGGTGAGGCCTCTAGAAATACAGAGCTGTGAGCTCAAGAAATAAATAGGTGTTGCCTCTAGAAATACATAGGTGTGGCCTCTAGAAATACAGAGCTGTGAGCTCAAGAAATAAATAGGTGTTGCCTCTAGAAATACAGAGGTGTGGCCTCTAGAAATACATAGGTGTGGCCTCTAGAAATACAGAGCTGTGGCCTCTAGAAATACAGAGCTGTGAGCTCTAGAAATAAATAGGTGTTGCCTCTAGAAATACAGAGGTGTGGCCTCTGAAAATAATATGGTGTTGGCCTCTAAAAATACAGAGGTGTGGCCTCTAGAAATACAGAGCTGTGAGATCTAGAAATAAAAAGGTGTGGCCACTAGAAATACAGAGGTGTTGCCTCTACGTAGAAATACAGAGGTGTGGCCTCTAGAAATACAGAGCTGCGAGCTCTAGAAATAAAAAGGTGTGGCCACTGAAAATAAATAGGTGTTGGCCTCTAAAAATACAGAGGTGTGGACTCTAGAAATAAAGAGGTGTGGCCTCTAGAAATACAGAGGTGTGGCCTCTAGAAATACAGAGCTGTGAGCTCTAGAAATAAATAGGTGTGGCTCTGAAAATAAATAGGTGTTGCCTCTAGAAATACAGAGGTGTGGCCTCTGAAAATAAATAGGTGTTGGCCTTAGAAGTACACAGGTGTGGCCTCTAAAAATACAGAGGTGAGGCCTCTAGAAATACAGAGGTGTGGCCTCTAGAAATACAGAGCTGTGAGCTCTAGAAATACAGAGGGGTGGCCTCTAGAAATACATAGGTGTGGCCTCTAGAAATACAGAGCTGTGAGCTCTAGAAATACAGAGGTGTGGCCTCTGAAAATAATATGGTGTTGGCCTCTGAAAATACAGAGGTGAGGCCTCTAGAAATACAGAGCTGTGGCATCTAAAAATATAGAGGTGTGGCCTCTAGAAATACAGAGCTGTGAGCTCTAGAAATAAATAGGTGTGGCTCTGAAAATAACTAGGTGTTGCCTCTAGAAATACACAGATGTGGCCTCTAGAAAGAAGAGGTTGTGGTCTCTGTGTGGTCTTCAATCAGTCTGATTAAAGCATGTCTGCCTATCCGTATCAGTAAAGGAGGCGTGGCCTCTGTGTCCGTCAGTCCCAGTGAGGGAGGCACAGCCTGTATTTCTCACAGTACTGATTACATGATATAATCCATTAAACCTTCATAACTCACAAGTACTGAATATGACGAGAAGGAAGTTGTGTTTAATATGTTTCTGCTCTGATCCTTCAAAAGAACTGAAGAAGTGAAGAGATTTTCAACAGCTATTATTATAGAAGAGGACAAATGGAGGACTGCAGATTATATGGAGTTAGAAGCAGGAGGAGAAGGAACACCGGCATGCGCTGGTTAATATGGCATGACAGAGGCACCAACTTACTTTCGATAGTGAGAATACACGTGCTGGCGGCGCTGCCACGGCTGTTCACAGCCTTGCACATGTACTCGCCCTCGTCCTCGGGGAAGGTCTCGGGCAGGTAGAGGCAGTAGGTCTCACCTCGCTCGATATACTGATAATCCTCACAGTCCTGGAGGAGCTCACCCTCAAACCACCACGTCACCTCAGGCTTGGGCTCGCCTGTGATCTTAACTGTGAAGCGTACTGGCTCAGAATCCACCACCGTCTGGTTCTTCAGAGGCTTTTTGAACCATGGGGCGCCCGAGCGGCCGTGATCATCCTCCTCGTCGTAGACTGCAGAACCATTCACAACACTGCCTTCCTCTTCATCTTCATCCTCCCTTTCCTGACACACATACATCACAACATGTTTCAAGAGCCATGGAGAAAATTCCAAAAGTCCAAAGCGTCCATGCAAGTCCCACATGCATTAAGAGAGATGTGACAAACACAGCATGATTACTGGACACTGGACCTGATCTAGATTCCTTTTGCAGACTGCTTGATTTCACGATCTTCAGGAGGATCTAGAAACTAGCTCTGAGCTGGATTTTTTTTTCTCAGACTATAAGCAGCAGCTATGACTTTTTTTGGCACAAACTCGCTATTTGATCTGTGGATAAAACACACACTAAAGCACATGCAACTCCCCACTCAAGCTCCTCAAAGCTAACACAACCCTTTCAGGTCAAATCATCAGATCTATTTTCAGAATGAATCACGACATGGAATTTTTCCCTCTTTGTGCTGGACCTTCCAAAAGTTAGCTGTTAAACAAAGCATCCCATGAGACTTTTACTTTTTGGAGAGCAGCATCGATTTCCTGCTGTTCAAACTGCATCCTCTGGAGCTTCTGCTCTTCGATCCTCCTCTTTTCCTCCTCCTCACGTGCTTTGGCCATCTGCTCGAACCGTGCACGCATGTCCACTTTCTGCTTGAATGGCGCGTCGTCCGCTTTCACGGCACCCTTCATGTCCTCGCCCTCATCCTGCAGGGAAGGAAAAAAACACATGTTGATATACATAAACAAAACAACAGACAAACCAGGAAACAACCTTGAACTATCAGAGGAGGTACAAAAGTTCTGGTACTTTTCAAATACAAGAAAAAGTTCAGATTTCCAAAAACTTTCTGAATTGCTGAATTTTTTTTTTAAATATATAAATTAAAATGAAAGTTTCAAGGGTTTCAGAAATAGTTCCTGTGTTTTTTTTCTTTCTGGAAAAGCAAATTAAATTATTAGATTGTAAACTTTTGCGGAATTTTAAAGGTTTAAAGTTTTTGAAAAAGTTTATAGGCTTCTGAAAAGCAGCTTCCTTGTTTGCTAAAATGTTTTGAAAAGATTTTAGAATAAAACAAGGGAAAAAAGCTTCCAGAAAAGTTTTTCGCTATGAAAAAGGATCTTGGACTTCTAAAAAAAAAAAAAAAAAACTAAATAGAATGAAACATTTATGTGAATAGAAACCATTCGAAAGATAACTAGATGTTTGAGGCTGGTACCTCCACGCAGCGCTCGGATTCCCTCTCTTTGATCTCCTCATCGATGGCCTTTCTTCTTGCTCTCTCCTCCTCGATCTTCCTCTGGATCTCCTCCTCTGTGAGCTGCTTGATCTTCTCAAACTTCACCTTCAGGTTCTTGGCCTGGATGGAGCCGGTTCTCTTCAGTTTTGTCAACTCTTCATACTCGGGGCTCACCACCTCCGTGGTCTCGTTGATCTCCTCCTGACACTCACACATACACACACACACTTAACATACACATTTGTGTTTACATGAAGAGTAAGAGCAGTAGGATTGATGCTTACCTCGCCCATCTCCTGACGCAGCTGCTCTAACTCTTTCTTCTCCATCTCCATCTTCTGGCGTCGCGCCTCCGCCTTCCTTTTCCGCTTCTCCTCCTCTTTCATCTTCATCATCTCCTCAAAATTGATCTCCAGTTTCCCAGGATGCATTGCTTCCTGCGACTCCGTCCTGACCAGGGTGTCGTCCTCATCCTGCGCCTGTGGGGGACAGACAGTGACGTGTGGCTTATAAGTATTGGACAATGTTCAAAATCTATATGTTTTAAAGTCTTTTATGAGATCTATATACAATCCACTGTTAGTCTCGAACATCAGACACCAAATATGTCAAACATTTAGATATCTAAGGATGTATCTCCTCTCTATTTAGTCACTTCAGTAAGCAGCGTCACAGCCATGAGCATTAAAACACGCCACAGTGTTATTTATAATGTTTAATTTCACTCATGCTCTGTACTGCTGTGTCAAATTCTAAATATGTGCTTCATAGAGTAGAATATAACACAGTCGAGTAGAAGAGAACGCAGTCGAATTCTAATAGAAAACAATAGAAACCAAAATAAAACAGAACATATTTTAATTCATTAGAGAAGATTAGAAGGCTATAAAACTAAATGGAATAAGATCAACTATAACACAGCTATTAAAAATGAATTTTCTGGAAGGGAAAAACTAAATAGAATTAAACATTTATGGGAATAGAATCCATTCAGAAGATAACTAGAATGGCATCCAGCCAAACAATTACGGATTGAATGAAGCTAAACCCAACAGAATAATAAAGAACTTCGTAGCATAGAGTGAAAATAAAAAAAGATAATAGGATGCAGCTAAACAGAATAGAATTAAATAGAACTGAATACACTGAGGAGGGCACGGTGGCTTAGTGGTTAGCACGTTTGCCTCACACCTCCAGGGTTGGGGGTTCGATTCCCGCCTCCACCTTGTGTGTGTGGAGTTTGCATGTTCTCCCCGTGCCTCGGGGGTTTCCTCCGGGTACTCCGGTTTCCTCCCCCGGTCCAAAGACATGCATGGTAGGTTGATTGGCATCTCTGGAAAAATTGTCCGTAGTGTGTACCGTAGTGTGTGAGTGAATGAGAGTGTGTGTGTGCCATGCGATGGGTTGGCACTCCGTCCAGGGTGTATCCTGCCTTGATGCCCGATGACGCCTGAGATAGGCACAGGCTCCCGTGACCCGTGATAAGCAGTAGAAAATGAATGAATGAATACACTGAAGTATAGAAAAAACCTACAGGGACTTCGATCGAATCAAATAGTACCAAATAACATAGGTGTGAATAGAATTTAATGAGGAGAACGGAATGTAACAAGTTTACAGTAACAATAATTCTATAAGAGAGAGAAGAACACAGCTAAAAAAACCAGACATAAATAAATAAAACAGAATAGAATAAAGTAAAACTAAACAGAAGAATAGGATGGAATTCAGTAGAACAGAATACAACATAATAAAATAGACCAGAATAGAATAGAACACAAAATATTGGAATAGAGAATAGAATCGATGGAACTGAATCAAACGACGGTCGAAGACAGGAAACACTTCAACTAGCGCTTCATGTGTCTCACAGGATGATATTATTTCTACACTTGTACTACATCATATTCGGGAGATTCAGTAACCATGACAACAGCAAATTATTTTGATATTAGATTGGTCTGAATGAAATCCTTCATCTGTTAAATTCATCTTGATAAATCATTTATTTAATAAAAAAAATGCCTTACTTCTCCAGCACTGAGCGTCACGGCATCGTCCTGATCCTGAGACGAGACAGAGTTCAGAAGAGCAGAGCAGCAGAGCAAGACGTGAGCACGGCTTCATCACATTAATTCTACAGACATTTCTATTCTCTCTCAGATAAGGGATCGGTCTCTCCTGTGTTTAACCCTCCGTTCTGTTCCACTTTATATTCCACTCTCACTGAACATATAGAAACCAGCAGGAAACTCAGAACATATGGGTTAAACAGGTCGAGATATAAAACTTCATAATAGTGGAAACGGACGCCGTTGTGTGTTCAGATAAGATTAGCGGGTTAGCTAGCATTCACATACACACTGGATAAACGCCTTGAGAAGCTAACTCAAGATTAACGGTGTCCAGTTGCCAGTCACACCAGTTAAACCAGCAAGCTAACTAGCTGAAATGTAGCAAGCTAGCATGACAATCTAATAGAACGTAAATGACTGCTAAAGTATTAGCTCTGTTAGCATGTTAGCCAGATCCGAATCCAAGATGGCTCACTGAAACAGTGGTGGCCATTTTGTATCCAGTCGATGTGAATTCTCAGAGCCAAGCAGATGCATGCTACAATAACGTGGTTCCAAACTTCCCAACTTTTTGCCTCACCATATTCTTACGAGCCTCTGCAAACAGCCTCTTCTCCTCCTCCAGGCGACGCTTGGCCTCTTCTTCCTTTCTCTTCTGCTCTTCCTCACGTCTCTGCCTCTCCAGTTCCTCGAAGCTGATGGCTAGTTTTCCTGGTGTGGCCCCATCGTCCACGCTCATGGCTGCCAGCAGGATGTCATCTTCTTCGTCTAGATTCTGAGAACACAAGAAGTATAACATTGTTAGCGAACTGAGGAGTTTCTGACAGGCAGCTCAATGCTCAAGGCTACAATCTGTAGAAGAAATTAGCAATAATTTGAATTTATGCTAACACTGTTTTTCTCTAGCTTCCTGATTTCAAAAGATTAGGAACCTGGTGTGAGAGCTAAGATGAGATGGGGCTAGAATGTTAAAGCCCAATCCTAATGCTAATAATAAAAGACTTTAGTAAGTAGCTAAAGAACGTTTTCCATTATCATAGTCATCTATCACAGCTAACATTTTTCATTCACTGTTAGCCATACTAGCATTAGTCAGTGTATGCTTTCTTAAGACACACCGGACTCGTGAAAAAGTCGATTTAGATGAAAGATATAGTGGAAAAACTTCTAAAATATGCTAGATCTTTGCTAATATCTTTTTTTAGCTGTAATAGCTGTAAGCTGAAAGCCTTCTTTCTATACACTTATATGTATAGTTTGTGTATTTATTAGTGCAGTAACAACAATGTTCAACTCCATAAAAATCATCATAAAAAAGAAACGGTGGACACTTTATGCGTTAGACTTTACCGTACAACGTAAGCACACAATCCCAGACATAGCTAGAGTTTGTAAGTGATCTACATTTAGCCTTTTTATTGATGACTGATCTGACCATGCTCTTCCTGGCGTCAGCGAACGCCTTCCTCTCCTCCAGGATGCGTCTCTTCCTTTCTTCCTCCACGCGTTTGTGTTCCTCCTCCAGTCGCTGTCGTTCCAGCTCCTCAAAGCTGAGCCTCAGTTTTCCTGGTCTGATCTCTTCCTTTTCAGCCTGCTCGCTGGACACGTCCTCGTCGTCCTGAACCTGGAACACGTTGAGACATGAACCAGAGATGTGACTAGTTTTTCTCAAAGTTCCTCAAGGATCAAATTAAGTTTTCTATGTTCTGTGCTGCTAAGAAAAGGAGAAATTGTTAACACCCTGAAGTTGATTATTTTGCTCTTACATTACTTGTTCATGTCTTTTATTCCTCTCAAACAGGTTCCCTGGGCTTCTATATAGACGGTGGTTCTGGATTTATAGAACCAGGAGAACCTTTTCCCAAAAAAATGTCTCAGAGTGATGAAGCTTTTCTATTAAACTTATTCTAAAATTCAGTGCTATTAAACATGCTTTTTAGAGCATTCTGTGATTTGCATCAACACCTTCCAACCAATCAGAGTCCAGTATACAACAAGTAATGTTTACAACAATTTAGTTTCTATTTTAGAACAAAATAAAGTGCGATAACACAGAGCAGCTTATTTCGTACTTGGTGATGTGTAACACACTAAGGTTTTAAGTATGGACAAGAGCAGAGTGTAAAGTGTGTACCATGCCCAGTTTGGCCTCCTCAAAAGCTTTCCTCTCCTCCTGGAGCCTCCTCCTGGCCTCCTCCTCAGCCTGTTTCCTTTGCTGCTCCTGCCGCTCCTTCTCCTGCTCCTCAAATGTCAGACACAGCTTTCCTGGAGTCACGCGCTCCTTCTCTTTCCCATGGCTCTCCTCATCGTCCTGCGAAACCAAAACCCATCAGATTCATCAACATCCCATTCTGCTGAAGCATCACACACTTTTCTTGTCTGGTTTTCTGATCTCCACCATGCCCGTGTCTGATCTTCCTGACCTGGTTTGTGGAAACGGATCTTCGCTTGGCCTCTCTGAATGAGCGTCGGTTCTCGTCGTATCTCTTCTTTTTTTCCTCCTCGCTCCTCTTGTTCATCTCCTCCGCTCGGCTCTTCTCAATGTCCTCGAAATTCATTTTGATCTTCCCAGGTTGCTTCTGCGATTTGGCTGGAACGACTCGCACCAAGATGCTGCTGTCTCCTTCCTGTGAGATAAAGTACAGAAACATTGAATGCTGTAATTCAAGTAGGATTGTTTTTAGTTGTTTTTAAGTTTGTATAAAGAATGCAGAAATTTGAGTGAAGCACCCGGAGTCTTATTTTATCACTTACTGAAACTTCAAACAGGTTCTGGACCAAAGATTTAATCGTTTGTTTGATTACAGAAATGCAGATGGAAACCGACGTGTTCCTGCGTCCTGCTTTCTCTGACACACAAAGAGCTCCAAGTGAGCCGTATTGTAGGCCTCGTCGTTCTGCTGGCTCAGCTGCCTCTGTTTTTTCTGCTAGAGTCCCTGATAGTAGAGACTAATTCAGAGCGAAAAAGTGGCTGACGGCTCGTTTTAGACCGTGTGTGAAACAGTTGCCGGTCACATGTCGTCTGGACCTGCCAGTTTTACAGCCCTTACAGTCAGAGCTCTGTGGCAGATGCAACAGACACAATTGGTCCACACCAGTGCCATGTTTATTTTAAAACAAGCGATGCGTTCTCTTAGTTCTGAAGTTCGGATATTTAATTAAAGGAGATCTGACTGTCTAACACACTTCCTCTGGTTAAAGAACACAATATTCTATGCTCTATTTTAAACCACAGTCTCCACACACCATGTGTCACCGCTCTGAAGTGACCCTTGACTTTCCTAACATGGACACACACACACACACCAGCTGGTTGGTCGAGCGGATATGATATCTCCAAAGATACAGAAGGTATGGAGAGATGTGTTAGTGTTTCTTTGGTCTAAAACAAAGCATTCACTGTTACTAACTCACTGTTACAAGAATTTATAATCTATTTTATTTATTAACCCACAACATCAAGTACTTTTTATGTTTATAGTTACAATTAATACAGCAGCTAGAAACAGTGTTCTTGATTTAGCATGTCGCTTGAAACAAAATAATGCAGCTTAAAATGTTACTGAGAAAGAAGCAAAAAAACCTCCTCTGTCCTGCAGTTCCAGCTTCACCTCTTACTGTTAAAAAGCCCTGACACTGGAGACTCCTTTCCTAAACGCTCTTGCTCACCTCCTCCACCTTCTTGGCTAACTCCTTCTTAATCTTGGCCTTCTCCAAGGCCTCCTGAGTGACGCGCTTCTTCCTCTCTTCCTCCATCTTCCTCCTCTGGTCTTCCTCTCTCTGCTTCTCCATCTCAGCGAATTTCCCCTTCACGCTGCCTGTGGACACATCGGGAGCAAAAACCAGATTAAGGATTAAAAGAAGGCTTAGGTTTGGATTTTGGACCCTTTCAGGACACCAGTGTCTTCTGTGTTTAGTCTTCTGACTCACCGATGATCTTTGGGACGTAGGATTTCTCAACTTTGGCCGGTTTTACTTCCTCCTCCTCCTCGTCGCTGGAGGCAAGCAGCTCTTGTATCTGTGGAGGATAAGACAGCGGGTTGTTGTGAGGTTATAAAAGGTTTATCTGGGGATCATCTGCTTTTAGGTGGCCTGCACCGTGATAACGGCTGTTAATCCTGTAAGTCCAGCCTGCAGCGGAGACAACGATTGGACCTCCTACAGTCACATGCCGCAGCCGTAAGTCTTTAAATATCATTTAAATACGATTTTTGTAGAATATATAACCAGGACCTATTTACAGGAAGATATAAAGAAATATGGAGTGTGTGTGAGATATAGAGATAGATTGATAGGGTACCAATACTTAGATAGATAGATTTTAGCCACATTTAGTACATAGATGTACTACATAAATGTAGTTTTTAGCCACATTTAGTTCACATACTGACCAACTGCTTTTTGCGGATCCTCTCCCGCTCTTTGATGTACTGCTCCTTGCGTTTCTTTTGCTCCTCCTCGCTCCTCATGCGGTTCCTCTCCTCTCTGACCTTCTGCATGGCCTCAAACTTGCTCTTCACGTCTCCTTTGCCCGTTTTCGGGATGTAGCTCTTCTGCACTGGTTTGTTGGTCTTGAGAAGTCTCTTTGGGAAGAAAGCAAGCAAGATGACCACAAGGTCAGTAGGAATAAATGATCTTGATCTTCTTGAACCTGATATGACTAACAGATTCCTTTTGGAACCTCTAATGACAATCCTATTGAGCATGATCTTCTTTACATCAATAACGTTTAATAGAAAATCCTCATTTTATATTTCTTTTTATTTCTGCTCTGATGAGTCAAAGACCTTCTCACTCATAGGTCTGGTCTCAGAAGATGGTGTCCATACCTCTTGTTTTAGGGCAACGTCTGTCAGGTTGGCTCCGTCCTCCGTCACCTCGTCCTCCAAATCCCCGACGTCATTCATGTTGTCCACCTCAGTGATGCCGATGTCCGAGCTCTTCTGCGGCCGTTCTCGCTTTCTCGTCCTGCCCACCTTCTTGGTCTCTTTTTCCTCCTTGACGCCGTTCATTTCTTCCACCTGAGTCTTGCTTTCCTCAGCGTCTTCTAGGTGTGTCATTTTGTTCATGTGCTCTGCGTTATCAAGGCTCATGACGTCGGCCATGGTGGCGTCTCTGTTAGACGTGATGACGAGGCCTAGAGATGGATCCTTCAGGGGAAGTCTGTGATGAAGCAGAAAGAGAACCATGTCAACAAATCAGAGTAAAGTCATTACTCAAAGGAAATCAGTCAGTCATTTTAACCTAATGAACAATTAAACCTTTAACACATTTCACTAGTAGTTGAGTTTACAGCCCTGACTTTATGGCTCTTTTTTTCCTCTATAGATAACCATAGACAACTTATATATTTCTATAATCTTTCAATTCGATTACAGTTACACCATTTTTATTTAAATTTGTTTCGTAACCCGGATTAAAAACCTTAACCTGATCACCTGATCTGGTTCTGTGGTTTTGTCTCTGGGTTCCTTTGGTTCCAACAGATGACAAGAACCTGTAATGTTAGAAACTCTAAGCAGGTTGACAAGACAAGCTGCTCAGGATCCTGTAATCTCACACCAGCACCTGGTACAGAGTCGGAATTTATGACTCTCCACTTGGTGTCATTAAAAGAGTGATGGAGCGGATGAAGCAGTGTATAAAAATAAAAACTGAGTCGTGTATTTATAGAAATGATTTCAGACTCAGAAACTCAGACGTCGGAAGGTTTCAGGTTTGAATCCATCTGAAATATTGACAGACACGGATGATTCACAACGCAGATGATTATTCACATCTGAGTGAACATCAGTGCACCATTTAACCGCACCAGACATCACACACACATCACACACCACTTAATACGTTTATATTTTACAGTTCAGAAGAAGAATGAACTAATCAAGAGCATGTTTGTTTAAAAGCTATTAGCCTGCTAGCTCCACTGCAGTAGGCTAAAGATTTGTTTCTACCAGAGCAGCTCTAGATGTTCGTAGATTGTCCCTTCGGTATATTTAGAAACAAATTCACGCAATCGTTACTTCTTATATTGTCTGAAAAATGTTTCTCAGTTCTTCTCAGTTTGATCTCACATTTGCTCATATTTTAGCTTCCACCTGAAGTTAATTATTTTTTAGTTAGACAGCTACATTAGCCTCATAGCTCTTGTTCAAAACCAATCACACAAACGTCAGAAAGCAAAAGGCAAACGTTCCAGCTGACCAACTAAATGTGTGTCACTCGGTTGTCGCTATGGAGATTTAGCTAGCTGTGTTTCTCAGCTAACAAGTCAGTTATTTTGATGATGGGAGAAATACAGCTACATTTTAATCATGTATCATCTCATAAACTCTGAGGTAATTAAGCTGATATAACTGCTTCATTTAGGCTCGGGACAGAACCGAATACGTATAAACTCTGAGGTAATTAAGCTGATATAACAGCTTCATTTAGGCTCGGGACAGAACCGAATACGAATAAACTCTGAGGTAATTAAGCTGATATAACAGCTTCATTTAGGCTCGGGACAGAACCGAATACGTATAAACTCTGAGGTAATTAAGCTGATATAACAGCTTCATTTAGGCTCGGGACAGAACCGAATACGAATAAACTCTGGGGTAATTAAGCTGATATAACAGCTTCATTTAGGCTCGGGACAGAACCGAATACGAATAAAGTCTGAGGTAATTAAGCTGATATAACAGCTTCATTTAGGCTCGGGACAGAACCGAATACGAATAAACTCTGAGGTAATTAAGCTGATATAACAGCTTCATTTAGGCTCGGGACAGAACCGAATACGAATAAACTCTGAGGTAATTAAGCTGATATAACAGCTTCATTTAGGCTCGGGACAGAACCGAATACGAATAAACTCTGAGGTAATTAAGCTGATATAACAGCTTCATTTAGGCTCGGGACAGAACCGAATACGTATAAACTCTGAGGTAATTAAGCTGATATAACAGCTTCATTTAGGCTCGGGACAGAACCGAATACGTATAAACTCTGAGGTAATTAAGCTGATATAACAGCTTCATTTAGGCTCGGGACAGAACCGAATACGAATAAACTCTGGGGTAATTAAGCTGATATAACAGCTTCATTTAGGCTCGGGACAGAACCGAATACGAATAAACTCTGAGGTAATTAAGCTGATATAACAGCTTCATTTAGGCTCGGGACAGAACCGAATACGAATAAACTCTGAGGTAATTAAGCTGATATAACAGCTTCATTTAGGCTCGGGACAGAACCGAATACGTATAAACTCTGAGGTAATTAAGCTGATATAACAGCTTCATTTAGGCTCGGGACAGAACCGAATACGAATAAACTCTGAGGTAATTAAGCTGATATAACAGCTTCATTTAGGCTCGGGGCAGAACCGAATACGAATAAAGTCTGAGGTAATTAAGCTGATATAACAGCTTCATTTAGGCTCGGGACAGAACCGAATACGAATAAACTCTGAGGTAATTAAGCTGATATAACAGCTTCATTTAGGCTCGGGACAGAACCGAATACGAATAAACTCTGAGGTAATTAAGCTGATATAACAGCTTCATTTAGGCTCGGGACAGAACCGAATACGAATAAACTCTGAGGTAATTAAGCTGATATAACAGCTTCATTTAGGCTCGGGACAGAACCCAATACGCATAAACTCTGAGGTAATTAAGCTGATATAACAGCTTTATTTAGGCTCGGGACAGAACCGAATACGAATAAATTTATGTTTTTGAAAAAGAATCCAACATAGTGTGAGTTTTTATTGCTCTGTAAAGACAAATAAAGATTACAACACTACTTAAGAGTTTGTTGAGATTTTGGAAAGATTTTTTGTAGCAGAAAATATTCTGTGAGCAGGAATTAGAACAACCTGCACACATCTCCAGTTGAGAGCGAGACATGTTACGAACAGGAATGATGTAGCTGAGACACGATGGAGATACAGAGAGTTACAGCATCGTGAGCCCACAAACACAACACAACGGTCAGAGCTACACTCTGTTTCTGTGTCTTTTATAACGAAACGGTCAGAACAGCGAATGTGTGACATCATAATAGTTTGCTTTTTTACAGGAAGTTAGTGAAGTTGTTTCTTTCCCTGCAGCAGCACATCCACAGGGTTTTATTGTCTTACACCACAAGCTTTTTGACAACATGTACCACCTTGAGCTTCTTTAGTCAGTTAGAAGAACGTCTCGTTCCCTCTCCAGCGCTTCTTTTATTTTTTGAAATGAAGATCGTTTTGGGGCAAACCATTAGCGCACGTTTTAACAAGACATTGTGGGTTTGTGTAGCGCTAACGATTAAACATTCTAGTGAGCTTTCAAACAGATTTACATGAACGTCATGAGAACCTTCATGACTGAATAGCAAAGCCTAAATTTAACTGCGGTCCACGTGACCCTCGGCTATTTCCGAGCACAGCTATGTGGTGAGATGGGGACGACACACAGACACATACACATCTCATATAATTATACTTTTAAAATCAGGTTTTATAGATCAATATTATTTATTTGTTATTTCTACTCTAGAACTAGCATCTGTTGTCGAGTTTGTACATCATTTCCACTTCTATCTCTTAATCATAATGACACACACACATAGACACACACACAGAAACACATACACACATACTAGAAAAACACTGATTCAGTTGGATCATAAATTAATTATAAATGCTGATTTTATTATTAGGAATGGATTATTATTATTATTATTATTATTATTATTATTATTATTATTATTATTATTATTATTGTTTATATATACATATATATGTGCGTGTGTGTGTATGTGTGTGTGTATTTACTTCCAAGACTTACACCGAATACTTCATGTATTCATCATATATATTTTTTGTAAAGGTGTCATCTGGCTCTATGTTTAGCTCAGATTACTCTCACGCCATAACGACCGTCTATTTATGGACGTCGTCTATTTTTTTTCATCACTTCACCTCCATCAATAAATTTCTGCATAAATTTGAGACTTGGGTCTTTATTTATTTTATTAAACTCATTCTAGCAGTTTTTGTTCATTATTCTCAATTAACTCAATTAAAACATTCATTATGAACAATTTAAACCAACATCTGCTTCATATCAGGAAACTGTATAAAATTCTGTTCTTATAAAAAGAAATAAAACAAAACGAAATGTCGAAAAAAAAAAGTGAAATTGGAAATCAATCAAGAATCAAGAGCAGGGAAGAAAAACAGAAAAACCAATAAGGATATAAAATTTTCTTCAAAATAAATAAATAAATTTCAAATATAAAATTTCCATATTGATAAAATCCTATAAATCTGGTTTTAAAAATGTAAGTGAAATTAAGGTTTTTAGAGATAAATGGAATTATTCAAACAAACTCTGTGAGATTGATCTTATTTGGGTATATGGTATTTTTTTATTCTGAATTTTTAGCCATCGTTTTTAATCTCTGAAAATTTGACAATTTCAGACTGATTTAATGAAATAATGAAACTTACCGTGCTGTAGTTCCTCCTCCTGACTCTCATAGGAGGTTTTGTCCAAAAAAAAAACTCTTCTGGTATCCACAGCGAGATCCGGATTCGTAATTCCACACTGTGCAGTGTGTTTGTGCGTGTGTGTGTGCGTGTGTGTGTGTGTGTGTGTGTGTGTGTGTGTGTGTGTGTTACTGTCAGGAGAATGAGTGAGGCTTACAGATGGACCTGCCCTGGCCATAAAAGCCCTGTTATACCGGCCACCACATTCCACACGCGTCACCACTCCACAGCTGTCACACAACACCCCCCCCCCCCCCACACACACACACACACACATACACACACACCATCCACCCCACCCACCCATGGCTGCCCTTTTTACCCCCTCCCCAATTTCCTCTTACCCTGTCCTGTAGCTGAGCTTTGTGGGGCTTCAGAGTCACTTTATTACTTTGAGTAATCAGTGCTGAAT
Organism: Tachysurus vachellii; assembly: GCF_030014155.1. Classification (NCBI taxonomy): domain Eukaryota; kingdom Metazoa; phylum Chordata; class Actinopteri; order Siluriformes; family Bagridae; genus Tachysurus; species Tachysurus vachellii. Next base: position 1,682,647 of record NC_083470.1, read on the forward strand.
CGACACCCAGAGTTTTACACAGTTTCCATCATTCCACAAATCAACACCGCGGAGGTTTGCTCAACACTTCAACAACGTCACTTCACTTAACACTGCGAAGCTCATTTAGCATCCTAGCATTTCTTTTATCAATGTGGGAGGTGAGTTCATTCAACACCGTGTGAGTTGTTTCGATACTGCGCATCATAACACAACTCAGTGAGAGTCATTTCAACACTGAACAATTCAATACCACACAGATCAAATAAACAGAGTTATTTCAAAACTAAATTTAAAACTTAACACTGTGAAAGTGAGAGTTAATCCAACAGTGTACAAGTCATTTTAATACTGTATGACTTAACACTGCGAGAGTTCAATCAAGAAAATCAAGTAAAAAGTTACTTCACTGTGAGAGTGAGCTCAAAACCATAGGAGTTACAGTAAATCAGTTAGAGTGAGCTCAACACCATACGAGTTAAATCAGTTAGAGTGAGCTCAACACCATAGGAGTTAAATCAGTTAGAGTGAGCTCAACACCATACGAGTTAAATCAGTTAGAGTGAGCTCAACACCATACAAGTTAAATCAGTCAGAGTGAGCTCAACACCATACGAGTTAAATCAGTTAAAGTGAGCTCAACACCATAGGAGTTAAATCAGTTAGAGTGAGCTCAACACCATACAAGTTAAATCAGTTAGAGTGAGCTCAACACCATACGAGTTAAATCAGTTAAAGTGAGCTCAACACCATAGGAGTTAAATCAGTTAGAGTGAGCTCAACACCATACGAGTTAAATCAGTTAGAGTGAGTTCAACACCATACGAGTTAAATCAGTTAGAGTGAGCTCAACACCATACGAGTTAAATCAGTTAAAGTGAGCTCAACACCATACGAGTTAAATCAGTTAGAGTGAGCTCAACACCATACGAGTTAAATCAGTTAGAGTGAGCTCAACACCATACGAGTTAAATCAGTTAAAGTGAGCTCAACACCATACGAGTTAAATCAGTTAGAGTGAGTTCAACACCATACGAGTTAAATCAGTTAGAGTGAGTTCAACACCATACGAGTTAAATCAGTTAGAGTGAGCTCAACACCATACGAGTTAAATCAGTTAAAGTGAGCTCAACACCATTTGAGTTAAATCAGTCAAAGTGAGTTCAACACCATACGAGTTAAATCAGTTAGAGAGAGCTCAACACCATACGAGTTAAATCAGTTAGAGTGAGCTCAGCACCATTTGAGTTAAATCAGTTAAAGTGAGCTCAACACCATTTGAGTTAAATCAACACCAGCAGACCACATACATTCATTCAGCACTGTTATACAACACTTATAGTAATCATGAAATACTGCAGGATTAAAGTAAACACTGTAAAATCAACTGTATTCAATTTAGTCTAACACTTTAGGAGATAATTCAATACACCACTTTACTGAACACTGAAACAGTTGTAACTGTACAAATCCACAGAAATGCAGGTCCACGTGTATGCAGGTCATCAGTACAGTGTTCACCCAACACTACTGTGTAAATGTTCACTCAACACCACGGGAGTTTGTTTAGTTCATGAATACAAACACCACACTAATTGATGGATCACAGAGTTTAATACAAGGAGGGAATTCAACACCTCTAGCAATAATTCAACACTGTAGGAGTTACTTCAACATCATCAAGTCAACATAATACTAACTGTTAGATTATCAGCCTGATAATTCAATACTAGATTTAATTCAACACTTCAGAAATAAACACTGCAGGAGACTCAAACAAACAAACAAACAAACAAAAAATGTTTTGTTTTGAAGGTTTTTGAGTCTTTGTTTGTTTTACACTTGAAGTACTTCATGAAAATAGAAAATATTTGTTTGTGTGTGGGGGTGTGGGTGTGGGTGTCAATGTGTGTGAGTGTGTGTGTATGTGGGTGTGTGTGTGTGTGTGCAAGCATGTGTGTGTGTGTGTGTGTGTGTGTGTGTGTGTGTGTGTGTGTGTGTGTGTGTGTGTGTGTGCGAGCATGTGTGTGTGCGAGCTATTACTCAGCGTTATCTTCCTGACACTTTTGATAACCTAAATACCACGACTGCTCAGAGCAAAAAGACAAACATGCACACACACACATACACACACACACACACACACACACACACACACACACACACACACACACACACACATACATACACACACACACACACACACACACACATACATACACACACACACACACACACACACACATACATACAGTCACAGCCGTGTTTAACAGCTGAGCCTCACATAGTGTCAGTAGAATGAATAGAAGATGAATTTAAAGATCACATTAGATTCACATTACTGTAGAGAATTCTTTAGCTCCAGAAGGTTCTTC
>NC_083470.1:1690000-1725000 GCF_030014155.1 Tachysurus vachellii
AGAATATATTATACATACAATAGAGTTCAACAGAATATATTATATACAGAATAGAGTTCTACAGAATATATTACTGTATAAACTGTATAGAATAGAGTTCTACAGAATATATTATCTATAGAATAGAGATCTACAGAATATATTACTGTATAAACTGTATAGAATAGAGTTCTACAGAATATATTATCTATAGAATAGAGTTCTACAGAATATATTATATATAGAATAGAGTTCTACAGAATATATTATCTATAGAATAGAGTTCTACAGAATATATTATCTATAGAATAGAGTTCTACAGAATATATTACTGTATAAACTGTATAGAATAGAGTTCTACAGAATATATTATACATACAATAGAGTTCTACAGAATATATTATATATAGAATAGAGTTCTACAGAACATATTATACATGCATAGAAGAGTTCTACAGAATATATTATATATAGAATAGTTCTACAGAATATATTATACGTGCATAGAATAGTTATACAGAATATATTATATAGAATAAAGTTATACAGAATATATTATATATAGAATAGAGTTATACAGAATATATTATACGTAGAATAGAGTTTTACAGAATATATTATATATAGAATAGTTCTACAGAATATATTATATAGAATAGAGTTCTACAGAATATATTATACGTAGAATAGAGTTCTACAGAATATATTATATAGAATAAAGTTCTACAGAATATATTATACATAGAATAGAGTTATACAGAATATATTATATATAGAATAGAGTTATACAGAATATATTATATAGAATAGAGTTATACAGAATATATTATATAGAATAGAGTTATACAGAATATATTATATAGAATAGAGTTATACAGAATATATTATATAGAATAGAGTTCTACAGAATATATTATACATAGAATAGAGTTATACAGAATATATTATACATAGAATAGAGTTATACAGAATATATTATATATAGAATAGAGTTATACAGAATATATTATATAGAATAGAGTTATACAGAATATATTATATAGAATAGAGTTATACAGAATATATTATATAGAATAGAGTTATACAGAATATATTATATAGAATAGAGTTTTACAGAATATATTATATAGAATAGTTCTACAGAATATATTATATAGAATAGAGTTCTACAGAATATATTATACGTAGAATAGAGTTCTACAGAATATATTATATAGAATAGTTCTACAGAATATATTATTTACAGAATACAGAGTTCTGTATAATCAATAAAAAAAATCAATCCATTAGAATGGGGTGATATAGAATAGAGTTCTCTTTAACAGAATAGAATTTTAGTCAATGCAACATTTGAAATTGGTATTTTTAAGCTCATTATAGTGAGTTCAATGTAAATTTGTGAGCAGCAGTATGGCTTCATGCCCAGAAAGAGCACAACAGATGCAATTTTTGCTCTGAGAATGTTGATGGAGAAGTATAGGGATGGTCAGAGGGAGTTGCACTGTGTGTTTGTAGACTTAGAGAAAGCGTATGACAGGGTGCCAAGAGAAGAGCTGTGGTACTGTATGAGGAAGTCAGGAGTAGCAGAGAAGTATGTCAGAGTGGTGCAGGACATGTATGAGAGGAGCAGGACAGTGGTGAGGTGTGCTGTAGGTCAGACAGAGGAGTTTACAGTGGAGGTGGGACTGCATCAGGGATCGGCTCTGAGCCCCTTCCTGTTTGCTATAGTGATGGACCAGTTGTCAGAGGAGGTCAGACAGGAGTCTCCTTGGACGATGATGTTTGCAGATGACATTGTGATCTGTAGTGAGAGCAGGGAGCAGGTGGAGGAAAACCTGGAGAGGTGGAGGTTTGCGCTGGAGAGAAGAGGAATGAAAGTCAGTCGTAGTAAGACTGAATACATGTGTGTGAATGAAAGGGAGGGAAATGGAACAGTAAGGTTACAGGGTGAAGAGGTGAAGAAGGTACAGGAGTTTAAGTACTTGGGGTCAACAGTCCAGAGTAATGGAGAGAGTGGGAAAGAAGTAAAGAAGCGAGTGCAGGCAGTTTGGAGTGGGTGGAGAAAGGTGTCAGGAGTTCTGTGTGATAGGAAAATATCAGCAAGAACCAAGGGGAAGGTGTACAGGACAGTGGTGAGACCGGCCGTGCTGTATGGTTTAGAGACAGTGTCACTGAAGAAGAGACAGGAGTCAGAGCTTGAGGAAGCTGAACTGAAGATGTTGAGGTTCTCTTTGGGTGTGACGAGATTGGACAGGATTAGGAACGAGTACATCAGAGGGACAGCTCATGTTGGACGTTTGGGGGACAAAGTTAGGGAGGCGAGATTAAGATGGTTTGGACATGTTCAGAGGAGGGAGAGTGAGTTTATTGGTAGGAGAATGTTGGACATGGAGCTGCCAGGCAGGAGGCAAAGAGGAAGGTCAAAGAGGGGGTATATGGATGTAATTAATGAGGATTTGAAGCTAGTGGGTGCAAGTGTTGAGGATGCAGAAGATAGGGATAGGTGGAGAGAGATGATTCGCTGTGGCGACCCCTGAAGGGAAAAGCCGAAAGAAGAAGAAGAAGATAGTGAGTTCAATGTTTTTATTTTATTTTCACACGCGGTCACGTGACTGCGGTGTGCCCGGTTAAAGCGTTTGCCTCCTCTCCGTACCGCTAGGTGGCAGTAATGTCCTGCTCGGTCTGCGGATAAACTAAACAAAATTACGGTGAGCGGCAGCGGGTTTCGTGAGTTTAGCTTGTAGCCTGTTAAAGCTGCTGAGGAATCTGAAGCATTTTACAGAACGCTGTTGCTGATTTTATAATCGCGTGGAGCAGAAAACAAACACCGAAAACCTGCACTGGACTTCAATGGCAACGAGGAGCCGCATCACGGTAACAGTTCTCGTGTGCTAACAGGCTAATCCTGTGCTAACAGGCTAATCCTGTGCTAACGGGTTTAGGTACCTGGGCGACACTTCAGCTTGGTTTTCCGGAGCTTCTGTTCTAGTTTGTTTACGTTTATACCGAGGTTTGTTCAGTCTGATGGCGGTTCAGTGATGAATTAACGCGTCTGTTTGGTGTCACACAGTCGAATGATCCGTTTACCTGCAGCAGCGTTAACTGCTGTTTCTCCATCATAATATCTACAACTTCTACACGTAATTCGGTACATGTTATTTTCATCCCTTACATTTCTTTACTGTCGCTATTAAATCCTGATGTTATTATTCTTTAATTATGTGTGTTCTCGTGTTTACTGCTGCTGACTGTCAGGTGACGGTTTGTTTGTTTCCGGTTTCGGGAGTTCTTCAGTGTTCTGACTTAATACAGACAGGTGACTCCTAATAAGGTTTATAGATTAATTTAAGACATCAGGAGGTTAATGTTTCCAGTTTTGTCGATGTTTCTGCTAAACTGGACTTGATTGTCTTGCTATAGCAACCGCTCCGTTGTTGCCAGCTAACAGACACGTCGTTGCTAACGACATAGCGGACTGTTCGGTTCCTGATCTCTTCGCTCGACTCTGATTCATAAAAGACGATTCGATTATAATGTTCTTGTATAGGGAAAAGATAAACAAGCAATTTGTTGATCATTGTACAGAAACACACGCTACGTAGTACATAACCCATAATACACGTCAGAGATTGTGGTATGAACGATAAGGTATGTAGAAGGATTTTTAAAGATTAGGAGTCGGCTCTGTTGTGTTTAGAGAATCGATACATTTTGTTGAACCGATTCCGAAGTCCTGTACTGATAATCTGTGGTACACGCTAGCTAACGCTAAATAGATGAGGATTTAATAGAACTAGCCAGTTTTATACATTCAGTCATATCCTTGTATTCTTGTACTGTTTGTTAAAGATATTATGTTATGTATCGTGTAAAAAAGAAAGAGATAAGCGACGTTAGCCTGCTAGTTATAGCTAGTTATAGCTAGTCATAGCGTTGCTTTGCGCATTATCAGAAAAAGACGTTCTACAAATCTATAAAATAATCATTCATATGTCTTGCTAGACAGTTAAAAATCCTGTAGATTAATGTGTAGAATAGTTGTAATGTGTGAGCATTAATGCTAAAAGCTAACATGAGGTGGGATTAATTAGCACGTTTGTTTAGCTCAAGATCGACAGAACAAAAATAGACTGAAATGCACTTTATTGGATTAACGTGGATTCATTAATTCCATCTTTTGCCTTTTAAATTGACTCTTTATCCTTGTATAAGGTTGAAGCTACTTGTCTGTGGATTTAGCACATTGTCCGTGAATAATGTGATAAAATGTTTGAATAGAAACAGAAACTTTCTGCTGGATTCTTCATCTCATCCGGTTCTTTACATCATCTTCTGCATCATCATCTGCAGTGAAGTTCTGATTTATGTGCAGCAGTTTCTCAGTTACAGACCGATATGTTGGTGGACATGTTGATCCATCAGATCATAAGACTGAGGACCAATAATGTGAAAGTGAAAATCAGGCCGACTTGTTTGGAAGATATTTCGTTGCATGTCTTCCAACAAAAGATAAAGACACAAAGTTTTATGGCGTTCAGTGATGAGCAACATTAACACAAGATCACTATTCCACTAGATTTGGTTGTGGGGATTTGTGATCATTCACCCATTCGATAGGAGCATAAGTGAGATCAGACTCTGATGCTGGGATGATGTGGAGAAGTGTTCAGTAAGGTTGAGTCTTTAGCGCTGTGATTCTAAAGCTGGTCCAGATCTGATCAAGACTACTTTGTTTTCTGGGTATTTTAACGATTTATTATGTGTAGGTTTATTTTTCTCCCAAGAGCAGCAGTTTTTTCACCACTCCCTGCTCTTTTTGCCTCTCGCCATGTACCATCTGGTAATTCTGCACTGGCACTGCTCCATTACTCACATCCGAGCTCAGTGCTCTACAGCGCTTTATCATCATCATCGTGTGTGTGCGTGTGTGTGTGTGTGTGTGTGCACGTTCACGTGTGAAGAGAGTGTTTGATCTGTATTGCTGGCTGATTGTGTGTGTGCGTGCGCATGTGTGCAGGTGATGAGAGAAGAGCAGCTGCTGCCCTTGCGGCTGCGAGCTCAGTAAAGGCCGTGGGCTCAGCATGGCACAGGGAGCACCGCAGTTGGACTTCCACGTCCTGCAAGACCTGAAGCAGCGTTTTCCTGAGATCCCAGAGAACGTCGTGTCCCAGTGCCTTCTGCAGGTGAGCTCATCCTGAGGAAAAATAAAGCAGGTGATCAGCTGTAACACTAAAGACTAGAGAGAGTGAGAGATGGTGAGCGACCCGGCCTCCTCCTCCTCTTCCTCCTGCTGAGTCTTTGTTCCCTTCACTCATGTTTACTCTCTGGTCAATAATTGATGATTAGAGGAAGGAAGAAGCCGGAATTCTGATACCTGTTATAGAACGCTGACTCATGGACATCAAGCGCTTTGAATCAAACCATCATCAAAAATTCATCATTATAAAGCTGTAAGAATTTAATATCACTTATAGAATTCTATTTATCAGATTTATCACAACAAAATTCTACATGTATCTTTTATTTAATACAAATTATTCACATTTATTAAAAAATTATAACATTTTTGAAACGGATGGGTAAATAAATGAACAGACCTGTAACTGCCTTTATAAAACAGTACAAAAAATACAAATGATCAAATTAGTAATAAAAAAAATAGTCATTTTAATAGCTAATAATAATCTAATTATATTTATTTTATATATTGCTCATAATTGTTAAGCTAATAAAAATATTAAAGTTATGTGTGATAATTTAATAACTGAGTAAAATATAATAAATATTAAATTTAAATATTAGATTAAAAATGTCGCGTCACATTTGATTTATTTCTTCTTGCATATTTGCTTAGAGGAACTTCGATTAGATGTTTAAACCTGATTAAAGATTAAAATACCGAGCAGGTTTTATTGATGAGAATCGTGTCATTGTGCTCACTGGACAGTGAAAGTGAGATAGTGAAACATTATTAAAGGTGCAGTTTAGTGATTTTCTTTCTCTAAACCGACACATTTTACCTGAAGGTTCTGGGGATTCAGAGTTTTATAAAAACTTTTAATATTAACGTGGTTTTTCATTCATTAAGATATTTTGTCGTTTTTTTCTGTCTTCAGAATAACAACAACCTGGAGGTGTGCTGCCACCTGCTGGCTCAGGAGAGCAGTCGCTACCTGTACGAGGAATTCCACAGTCCGGAGGAAGTGCACCTGAGCCGCAACCGCATGCTGCACATCAGCGTCGGCGGCTTCCCTCCGCCTGAGAGCACCAACGCCAACGCCAACTCTAACACCGGCTACACCTCCTACTTCATGAGCGACCATGCACGTTCGGCCAGCACACCTCCACCCACCGTGCAGGGCATTTCACCCACCTACACCCCCGTGCCCTCTCGCTACATGACCCCCATCACTCTGGCTCTGTCCTCCAGCATCCCGTCTGCCCCTCAGGCGCTTCAGATTCCTCCCGGCGCGTATGGGAACAGTGGGAATGCCCTGTATATGCGCCCTTCTCCTTCTCAGAGTCCCCAGCCCACACCCTGGGCAGCGCCCGGCGCACCCGTGTACTCACCCTCACCCTACAGCACTCCACCATACCAGTCACCCTACAGCTCACCCCAGCATCACACCTTTTTACCCATCAGCCCTCCCACCCTACCCAACATGCCATACCAGCACGTCCCCTACAGGCCCTACATGCCCACCAAAAGCTCCATGAAGAACCAGATCGAGATCACACTGGACGGGCGGAAGCGCAGTAACTCCCCCATCCCTGGGCCTCAGGGGACGCTGTACATGCCCAACAGCCCTTCTCCAAGCTCACCATCCAGGGCTATTAGCATGGCACCGCCCCCCGGCACTTCCTTTCACCCAGGCGTGTATCTGGGTGGTGCACGCCCCCGCCCCGCCTCCTCGCCCCAGGCTGGAAGTGCTGCGTACATTAAGATTAAAATGGGACCAGGCCAGCAGCTGGGATCGGGATCACCATCTCCACCTGTGGAAGCAGAGTCGCTCCTGAATATCGTGGATCAGGGTGAGAAACACGGTGCTCCCGCCCCCATCCTGCCCATCTCTGCCACAACGGGCAGCGGCGTTAGCCACATCAGCCACATGCCCCGACGCTCCAGCTCCGGCTCAGACGACTACGCATACACTCAGGGTAGCGTACAAACTCCTGTTTTCATTTAGCAGCGCAACAATATGAAAATAACACTGATACTGTCAATATAATTCTGATTGACCTGTTGTCATGGTTACAAACTATCAGGAGCATTGGTTAGAGCTGTGTGACCTAATAAGTTCTTGTGTGCGTGCCAGTTTGGATCCGGTCGGTTTTGATCCGAGTTTGTTGTCTGTGTGACCTGTAGCCTTGTTGCTGCACCAGCGTGCGAGGATGGAGCGTCTGCTGAAGGAGCTGCTATCTGAGCGGCAGAAGCTGGAGCAGCTGAAGGGCGAAGTCAACGACATGGAGTACGACGCACTGCAGAGGCGTTTCAGGCGTGTTAACAGCTCCTGCCTTATCCCACGGGTGAGCTCGCACACGCACGCACGCACACACACACACACACACACACACACACACACCCCACAGGGTTCATGGCTGTAAAATGGTTGTGTTACAAAATAATTACTGTCATCAATAACACCATCATTAAAGGTGCAGTCAGTGATTTTTTTTTTTTTTTTTAATTTTGTTCCTCATTAAACATCAGCTTCAATAAAATGCGCTCAGAAGAGAAACTCCTGTTTCTGTGACTCCTCATTCTAATAAAGCACCTTATCCATATTCAGCCAGTGAGGATGAGGAGGCACGTCTGTCACCGTGTCTGTGTGTCTTTGTTCATGACACGGAGGTGGTGTTGTTGTTGTTGTTGTTGTTGTTGTTGTTAAATCCTCAAATTGTTACTGAGTGAAGAACCTTACATACTATAACTGTTGTAGCTGACGCTGTTAAAAAGTTGAACGTGTTTCTTGTTGTAACAGCGTAAGGATTTATGGCACGTGAAAGTAGCCGTGGGTGCTGACGTGCCATTAAATAAACGATGATAGATAAACTGAATTGCTGACGCTACCTTTATTTCCATCACAGATGAAGTGCTCATTAATATTGTTCCATTAGCAAGAAGTCGTCAGTCAACACTAGGGTTGCAAAGGGGCGGAAAGTTTCCGGCAAACTGAGACATCAAATGATCTGTGCATGTGTAACACTCCTAATTTACTGCTTATTAAGAGTTAGTAAGGTAGTTATTAAGTTTAGGTATTGGGTACAATTAATGTAGAATAAGGCATTAATATGTGCTTAATAAGTACTAATAAAGAGCCAATATTCTATTAATATTCATGCTAATAAGCAACTAGTTAAATGACCTAAAATAAAGTGTTACTGTGGATGTTATAGAAGAACACAAGTACCTGCAGGGGGTTTGGCCTCAATGGCCCTCCAGTAAGCAGTGTGCTGTGTGTAAGTGACCGAGGAACGCAGGGTACAAATTCAACTTAAATTTCATTAAATCTTGTTGTTTTAAACAAAACTATGCTGCAAGATTTTTAACTACATTTAAGTTCCTTGTTATAGACAACTCTGCATTTTTTTTTTTAAAATTCCCAGTTTATTTCCATCTATTCCCGTTAATTCCCATGGAAAGTTTACAGCCTTGAAAATTCCCCGAATTTTGCAACCCTAGTCAACACACACACACAGAATGAACTAGTATTATATAATGTATAAAATAAATACAAATTTATTAGACTTTAAAGACTATCAAACATCCTGATTACTGTCACATAACTTGTGTCTGTCTGTCTGTGTGTCCTGCCCCTCTGTCTGTCTGTCTGTGTGTCCTGCCCCTCTGCCTGTCTGTCTGTGTGTCCTGCCCCTCTGTCTGTCTCTGTCTGTGTGTCCTGCCTGTCTGTCTGTGTGTCCTGCCCCTCTGCCTGTCTGTCTGTGTGTCCTGCCCCTCTGCCTGTTGTCTGTGTGTCCTGCCTGTCTGTCTGTGTGTCCTGCCCCTCTGCCTGTCTGTCTGTGTGTCCTGCCCCTCTGCCTGTCTGTCTGTGTGTCCTGCCCCTCTGCCTGTCTGTCTGTGTGTCCTGCCCCTCTGCCTGTCTCTGTCTGTCTGCCTGTCTGTCTCTGTCTGTCTGCGTGTCCTGCCCCTCTGTCTGCCTGTCTGCGTGTCCTGCCCCTCTGTCTGCCTGTCTGCGTGTCCTGCCCCTCTGTCTGTCTGTCTGCGTGTCCTGCCCCTCTGTCTGTCTGTCTGCGTGTCCTGCCCCTCTGTCTGTCTGTCTGCGTGTCCTGCCCCTCTGTCTGTCTGTCTGCGTGTCCTGCCCCTCTGTCTGTCTGTCTGCGTGTCCTGCCCCTCTGTCTGTGGGTCTTCCAGCCTGAAGAGATAACCAGAGTCCGGACACAAAACAGACTGCTGCAGATCGACATCGACTGCACCTTGAAGGAGACCGACCTCCTGCAGTCTAAAGGTAAATCTGAATCAGTGAGATTTGATTATTTTTTGCTCGTAAACTGTTCTTACTTGTAGTTAAACATTAAACGTCCAACAGTCAGAACAAGATTACGGAGCAGGAGAGCAGATGAAGAAAAATCCCAGATGAGCCGATCGACACGTGTCAGGAACGATTGACAGTCCGGAAGCTCGAATCAGCGGTCGCTTAGCCGTCTCGTTCGTGTCCTCGCTTTGTCACAGAGGACAGAGAATGTTTCATGTTTAATAGGAAATAAAAAAAATTGTGTTCCACCTAGTTAATATTACACAAGTGTGAAGTTAGGAGCGTTTAATAAAGCGTCAGATCTAAGACTCTAGTATGTTCATAATCATCTGATGGTGATTAATGCGCTCTTCCTGTTCCTCTGCCGCTGTACGTTTACAAGCGCTCTTTATTATTAATTACTCCACGTAACGTCTTCGTTACAGAACAGTAAGACAGAAAAGTTTTGTACCTGCAGCGGTTTGCAGTTTTGTCTCCTGAAGGGAGGAAAAAATCGATATGTTGTAAAGTTGTCCTGCTGTAATTAAGCTCTTATTTATAGCATCAGTCTAATGACCAGCTGAAGCTTTCTTTAATGTTTGACTGTACGGAGCCGTAATGTGTCCACACTTCACGTTCAGCTTGTCACAACAAGTTAACAGTAACGTCCCTGTTTTCATTTTTGAGCTTAATAGGTTTTAAGGTTGATGCTATTCTTAGTCTTTGGCCTGTTTTTTTTTAATCCAAGTATCAGGATGTTTTTGATGAACTGAACGTTTCTCACAGTCGCTTTGGTTTATTCACGAACCGAGTGCATTTTATTGTATTGTAGAAGTGATGGAATGGTGGATTCATCAGAGCTCTGTTTCTTTTGTCTCTTTCTCTCTTTTTGTCTTCAGGAAAGTTTGACCCTAAAGCCATGAACAACTTTTACGATAACATCCAGCCTGGTCCGGTTGTCCGACCCAAAAAAGGTGAGGAAAAAGCAAGAGTCTTTAGTTATGAGCAGCGGAGCTACGAGACCCATCTAGCGCATATTTAATATTTACGATGTGATTTAGGACAGTTGGACTTCCTGTCCCTTATAATCAGGGACCGAATACTGCACCGTGACGACCGGTGGCCATCCTGAGCAACCGGAATCACTGGAAATCTGAAAGCAGTGCAGAATATAAACTAGTTTTAACTACTAATATAAACGTACATGGAATTATTATAATCGTCTTTGTACCACATCCGTTTATGTGCTGTTTACATTTACATTTTACTTTTACGGCATTTAGCAGACACCCTTATCCAGAGTGACTTACAACTGAGCAACTGAGGGTTAAGGGCCTTGCTCAGGGGCCCAGCAGTGGCAGCTTGGTGGACCTGGGGTTCGAACCCATGACCTTCCGATCAGTAGCCCAACACCTTAACCACTGAGCTACAACATCCCTGTTTAATGTTAGGGAAAGTGGCAAACCAAATTTATTCCTGTTCTATCAGTGGGGCGAAAGAGAGATATTGATGGAGAGAGAGACAGATTTAGAGATGGAGATATCTAAAAAGACATGAATAGAGAGATGTATAGAAATATGGAGAGAGCAACAGATGGATAGAAGCAGAGATGGATGGATAGATTCTTGGATAAATGGAGGGAGCGATATAGATGTGGTTAAAGAGATGGATTGATGGAGATTAATAGTTACAGAGAGATGGATATAAACCCCCTCTGATGTAAAGCTCTGACACTGGAGACTCCTTCCATAACTGTTCTGTATCTGAGACGCTGCTGTAGAGTTCAGTGAGAATCTGCTCGTCTTTCTCCTGTGAGCTGCAGTAGGAGACGTCCTCCATCCGCTCTGCTCCTTAAATACCTTATTGATTTATTTCTCTCTCTTTCTCTTTCTCTCTCAATTTAGCACTTACTGTCTTCCCCCTGCTCGCCGTCTCGCTTTAATTCCCTCCAACCTTCGGCGATTCTGAGATGAAGGTGAAGTGCTGTGGTGTTGTGTTACCCATAAACACTTTCTCGTCAACGCAACATCTCTTTTAGCACCTGAACGTCACTGCTGAACGATGCAGGGATGGGTCAGGAATTTCCTCGCTCTTCGTTTATTTCCCTCTCTCTTTTTCTCCCCCCTCTCTCTCTCGTTCTGTTTATCTGTCTGTCTCATTCTTTATCTCTCTGTTTGCATGTCTGTCTTTCTCTTTATGTGTGTGTTAGATGGAGGAGGAGGAGGAGGAGGAGGAGCAGGTCCAAGGCCGAAGCCGGCGCCGCAGCTTGACGAGGACTTTGAGGGCGCTCAGTGGAACTGTGAGAGCTGCACTTTCCTCAACCACCCAGCTCTGAACCGATGCGAGCAGTGTGAGATGCCGCGCTACACCTGAAACCCCGCCTCTTTTAGAAAGGCCCCGCCCACAGCTCAACCCCAAACCTTCACCTCACATCGCCTTTCCCATCGTGCACCTTTCCAGGCACTGCTGAAGGAGATGAGACCAATCCTGTGTACTCCATCAGACCATGTGCCCACTAAATCTTAATTATACCCCACCCCCTGCAGGCCTCAGACAGGCCCCGCCCCCTCGTCCGTGCACTTGTCTGAATGACTTTTCTTTCCTACTGAAAAATGATCAGGTAAGCCTAAGAGAACAAAAAACGGGGACCGGTCGGTTACGGAGAAAGCGGAGCTGAGGAGGGCGTGGTTTAATGTCAGGGGGCGTGGCCTCCTTCCCAGGCAGAAAGAGACACGTTTACATGTAGAAGGGAATCAGAGCCGACCGGACAGTAAAGCGGTGCGAGCCAGGCTCTGGTTGGTCTCACTGTAGACATCACACTGTATGTGCTCGTGGAGAGCTGAGTGAAGAAGAACACTAAGACACAAAAGTGCACATGAATTCTGTCCTACCTGGTACTTTTTTTTTTTTTTTTTTTAATGCATTTTATGCCATACTGTATTCTGTGTTTAAAAGGTGTTGATTGATTTTCCTGTGCAAATGCATCATATTGCTGTACTTATAATAAAGGAGTTGATTCTATGTGATGACACACTGCAGCTTGTGTCGTGGATAACGCTGACGATAAATTACAGTTCGAATGAACTCGGTGAAATTTCACTACCTTGCAGTTGCTTAAACTTTTGTTCAGATGAGCAGCAAAGATACATTTCATAACCTGTAACAAGCAACGCTACACCGTCTCTCACGTTCACTTACCTACAAGATTCCTGTAGAAATCATATTTGTTTAATAATCGTGTTCATGCTAGCTGCCATGCTAAATCAACACCCACCCTACAGATATTGCTGTTTCCGTGGAAACACAGACCGCCCACTTTTTCAGTGTCACGCACGGAAAAACCTAAAGTAGAGGGTAAAGAACAAGTGAAATTTATTTGCAGTGCTTCCAGAAGGCTGTAAATTGTTTTTCTTTCTTTCTTAAATCTTTCTGAGGCGATTCATCTTGTAGTGTGGACAGTTTGCGTAGTGCTTCTAGCTTTTGTGCCTCTTACTTCTCTTACTAAATTTCCGTCATTTGACAGATTAGGTTTTTATATATAATATATATATAAATCCACAAAATTTTTTTTAAAACTTTTCCAGTGTGTTTGTGTGGCTGATGACATCATAATTACTTTATATGATCCTTAATGTGGTCATTTTATTCCCAGCAGATCAATTATATCCCAGATATCTTAGATAAAGTCGTCTTGTTTCAGACCGTTCTGGAAAAATGTCCCCAAATCAGTGACACTGAAGAAAAGAAAGAAAAATTAAAGTGTTGTGTCATTAATCAGCTCTGTGAATGTCGACTCTGATGAGACCTGAGACGCGACGCTCGTTCGCTGACAGGAAACGAGTCTTTCCGATCACAGCAGACGCATTTCCTGTTTTCAAGTAATAGGAGCAGCACGAGGTTTTTTTTTTTTTTTAACTGGTTTATTTTGTTAGTGTATAGAAATCAGATTTAGGTCACAGCTGCATTTTAGGGATTTGAAGGGGAAAAAAGTCCCCCAGCAGACACACACACATACATACATACATACATACATACATTCATACACACTCACTCACAAAAAGGTGTTTCATGCCACACACACAATAAATGGACAGTGCTAAGAAATACAGTCCTCTACACCACCATAACAGTGTTGAATATTAATACTTCAGTAAGATTAGTTGATTGACAGGTGAGCTATTGATCAGAAGCTAATCTATTTGCAAGGCTCGGTTAAACCACAAGACCTACAGGTTTCCTACAACGTCAAACATTTTCTACACGTTTTTACAGTTTCTTTTCTCCAAGTGCGTCAATGTTTCAGTGTGTGTGCGTTTGTTGAGTAATCAGACAAAAAAGTTTTGTTCCTCTTGTTCCACTGCAATTTGATGGCAATCATGAGATTTTTTTTTATTAATTGCATTTTATTAACAAAGGGACACGTCATATTTTTAATCGGCTTATAGTTATGTTTAATGGTATAGAACGTCTACAAAAACAAGTCGGTTCCCGATCTCGCTTATGTTAAAGCTTTTTTTTTTATTTTTTTTTTTATCTGTCTCGAAGTTAATAAGGCAGGGGGGGACACAGCTTGTCATGTTAGCGAGAAACCTGCGAAAAAGGCATAAATTGTTGTCTTGTTTCTATGGAAACAATAACATCTTAAAACATATGCATTAATTAGAACCTGTGATGTGCAGCTATGCTACTGTCAGAACTGCTGTTCTAGATCATCAGAATGGAGATGTGACTGACGTGGTGGTTGTGGATGATTTAATCATCACCCTGTGGTTCGGGGCAGTGTTTGTGCTTCTGGTCAGTAGGCAGTTCGAGCTGACTCGCGTCAGCAGTGAATAATTCATGTTTTATGCCATTAGGATTTGAAAATTAAAATATTTTGACCTTTATGGTTGATTGTTTCAAAGTTTTTAAATCTAGTAGTCAGCCTGTTTCGTTGCTATTCCCTAGACCCGCCTTTAACACTAAATTAAGTAATTATTTAGCTCGTTAACTTCCTGTTTGTGTAGTTTGAAAATATTTATGCAGCCTTCAGAAGTGTAAACAATTGATGGCATTTCAGCCAATCAGCAGTCAAGAAATGATCGGGTAGCGCCATCTTGAATCAGAATTGGAATTTTGTTCATGTTTTTATTAGGAATTTCACTGAAGAATTGACTTTACAAAATTAAGATCCATACAATTTTTGATGACGCAACACATCCAAACAATCAGCTGCCTCTAAATTTACTTTATTGTCTATTTTTGTGTTTCGATTTGTTTCAAAATGTACAGGGATTACATTGGAAAACTCTGGCAACATTTTTAAACTGGGATTTTGAAACCTGAAGTTTACGAGGAAATACAAATTTTAGTGGTGTATATATATATATATATATATATATATATATATATATATATATATATATATATATACATATATACACATACATATATATATATATATATATATATATATATATATATATATATATATATATATATATATATATATATATATATATACGTATATATATACACGTGTATATATATATATATATATACACGTATATATATACACCAAATACACCAGATAAGAGTCCAAGTCAAGTCAAGAGTCAAGATGATAGTCCAATGATAGTTTGAAAGAAAATAAATAAATCAATTTAGTAATGGTGTAACTCGCTCTAAGACGATTATAATGGTATCATAACTAACATTTACCAATTTATTATTTTTCTCATTTTTACAAATTTTTGGTAAGTAAATATTCTTTTGGCTTGACCTTCGATCTGAGTACTGAGTCACGAGTAGTCATTAACCAGTCATTCTCCTGTTCACACTGCTAAAATTCAAAATTATATGTTTAATATTTAAATATTGAATTTACCAAATTTAAAATTTCAATATTTCCTGAAGATTTATTAAGAAGTTTTACACTGGCATGTTTACTTGATAATAATTTTCACTTTTAAACAGTTTGAATGCACTTTTTAGTTGGAAGAAAAGAGAAGTCGTGTCTCAGGACAGAGGACTACAGTCTAAAAAACACTGAGGGAGATGAACACACCAGAATCAGAAACAGCAAAATAATCAAATCAGATTTTAGCATTAGCTGTATTTCAGTCTTTGCTAAAAACCGATCCTGTAGCTTCAGATGCTGGATTGACATTAAAAAAATAAAAACAAAACAGAATACAATTCACCGCTAGCCCTAATATTTCCATAACACACACTTATCATAAAGTGAATGCACTGTTTACATGTGCACTAATTACCTCACAGTTATTTCCAGAAAAGCTAATTAACCCATTGGTGCTCCATTCAGCATGCTCTAACCGTTAATCTTCTTCTATTATCCTGACATTAACTACAGTTTTGGTGAAAATATGCTGTAATATATCAAAAAAAACAAATCTATACCGAGCTCCAGTTGACCTCCAGGTTTCTCGCTGAATAAAATTCCCTTTCATAAGTCATCTCTGCTTCCTCCTACAGTCAAGTACAAATGTCTGAGTGCAAAAAAGCTAATTAGCACAAAAAACATCCCACAGCATTATCAAGATTAAATCTTTGTAAGCAAATAAACTTCTAGCAAACTCTAGCAAATGTCCCGCAGACAAACTATCTAGCAAACAGCAGAGGAAAAGATTTTCATGAAAGGCTCTTTCCATACAAATCTAGTGAGGTAACAAAAAATTCCCCAGCAATTACAGGATTGAAAAGGTTTTTAAAAATTCAGCCAGCTAATATGAAACCAAAAAGAAACAAAACTAAAAATCCTTTTAAAAAAAGAGGGAAAATGAAAAAAATCTGATGGATAGATTTAAGGATATCCCCAGAAAAGTTAGCTGACGTTAGCAATTAGCATCTCACAGCCAAACATGCTAGCTAACCTGAGAGAAAATCCTATTTACAAATCTATAAACTAACTAACATTCAAATTGTCTCATAGCAAATCTAGCTAGCTAACATTCGAATAAATCCCCTCTAGTTAGAGGATATACCCATATAAAGTTAGCTAGCTAAGATACACGAAAAAGGAGGGGGAAGCTAGATAACATGAAACAAACTACCGGATGGTCCAGACCACTATAAAACAAAGTAACTGCTACTAACAAAGATAGCTAGCTAGCTAAAAGTAGAAAATGGCCCACAGCAAATTAGCTAGCTCATTCATTCATTCATCTTCTACCGCTTATCCGAACTACCTCGGGTCACGGGGAGCCTGTGCCTATCTCAGGCGTCATTGGGCATCAAGGCAGGATACACCCTGGACGGAGTGCCAACCCATCACAGGGCGCACACACACACACTCATTCTAGCTAGCTAATGTTAGAGAAAATTAATTCTAACAGAAAGAATCCTAAAGAAAATGTCTCACAGCAAATCTAGTTTGCAAATTAGAGAAAATCCCAAGTGTTAGAGGTTATGCTAATACACAGATAGCTAGCTAGCTAACAAATACACCAGAGCAGAAGAAATACTCCCAAATAATAACCGCCACAGAAATTTAGCTAGCTAAAGTTACAAGTGTTCCATAGGGCATATCCCTGTATTAAAGGTGGGGTCTCCGATGTTTGAAAGCCAATGTCGACATTTGAAATTACCAAAACAAACACGCCCCTAACCCAAATGGGTCCCACCCCTGTATTGATAGCTCTGCCCCACACATACATACGTAACCCAGGCAAATAATGGAAAGAAACGTGTCTTTATCATAGCTGAAGGGAAGAACAATACGATTGTAGATAAACAAACAAGCAAATGACACACAAGCATAATCATGTAAAGGACAAAGACATATATTAGTTCTGTGTAACAAAACAAAACCAACGTTACTCACCTATCGAGAAGGAAAAAAGTGCCTCGGCGTCTTAAGTAAAGTTGGTCACATATTCACAGATTGGAGTTTCCCGAGTCAATAACTCCTGAGCTAAACACTGTTACTACACAAAACACGGTTGTAGCTGCGTCTCTACATTACTACGATAGAAAAGAGGTGTTATTTGTGTAGTAACAGCGTTTAGCTCAGGAGTTATTGACTCAGGAAACTCCAATCTGTGAATATGTGACCAACTTCCTGCTCCTTCAGTTCTCTCCAGCGCTGGAAAGCTGATCCTATATTAACACGTCCTACTTCTTACCTTATCATAAGTCTTTCTTCTCTTTCTTTCTTTGTTTTTATCCTCCATGTTAATGTTAAAACCACTTTCTGCTAATGTCACACATGCGCACTGAACACTCTCCGCCCATATCGAAAAGACACGCCCCTTTCTGCTCATTGGCTACACGTTTGTTTTGATTTTTGTTTATTATTCCGCCCGACTCAGTTTTCTGAAGCATTTCTCAAAAATCGGAGACCCTGCCTTTAAGACAGCTAGCTAGCTAGTTTACACAATGTAGAAAATGTCTCACAGCACATCCAGCTAGCTAAGTAGAGAAAATGTACTTTATGTACATAAATGTACGTAACTTTCCTTAGTGCATATTCAAATATAAATATAGGAAGCTGGGCACTAAATGTTTAGAGAAAAATCCCATTTGTTACAGAATACACTAAAATAAAGATCTCACAAAATTAAACAAAAACAAAGCAAACTGCTTAGCTAACATCCAGGAAAATTTGCTAGAAGTTCTCCCAATACAAAGGCACCTAGCTAGTTAGCAAACGTGACAAAATGCCTCACAGCAAAACTAGCTGGCTAACTTTAGAGGGGAAAAAAAAATCCCATTTTCTAAAAGAAATGCTAAAATGTGGCTAGCTAGCTATCTAACAAATATTAGCAACTGGCTAGCTAATATTAAGGGAATTGATATTTTTAGATCTATAAACAGACCCAACGTTAGAAAATGTCTAAAAATATAGATAGCAAACTTTAGAGAACATTCCATATTTTTATGCTATTAAGTTATGCTAAAATATATCTAGCTATCAGTTACTGATAACAGTTGTTATGAACTAGCTAGCTAACATTACAGAAACTGACGTTTGTTTGAAGAGATCTAAGACATCTTGATGTTTTTTAAGTGTAAAACTCGCTAGTTAGCAGAGAGGGCTCTCGTTTTAGACACAGTCCTGTCATCTCAGCTCTTGTGGAAATAATTCTTTACGTTTCTGTATAAGGGGTAAAAAATTTTGCACTCAGACTTTTGCACCCTGATGTCCAAGAGGTACTAAAACATTAGAATCGCTGGAACTCCTCTGATCATCCTCAATCTTGCTGAACTCTGAAAACCTCTTATGCTATCCATGTTCTCAGACCAGGGTCCTGTGTTCACACAAGCAAGCTGCAAATCGGAAACTCAGAGGTTTCGTCTCATCTTGGTCAGATACCACCACTCGTTAAATGTGTAGAGAGAAAAATAAAGCTTGGACAGAGCAATAAGCAGATCAAGCTAGCTAGTGCACTTAGTTCTTTCGGTTTCTCACAGGAAACCCGTGAGCGATCTGTCGCTTGCTAGTGTGAACAAAGGATAGCATATGCTCTGTGTTGTGCTTTCTCATTGCAGAAACCTACTAACACACTCAGTGTGATCTGTGCTTAAGTGTGTGTGTGTGTGTGTGCGCATGCAGCAGGTCCAATCCTATACCCTGCTCCAGATGGAGCTCTCCACAGGGATGGACACATGGCTGCTTCCATAGATCTCCCAGTGAATCCGCCGCTTAAAGATCAGAGACAGATCAGCGATGTCGGAAATGCGATGGAGAGATGAGAACAGATGCAAAAGAATGACACTTTCATAAAGGAATTTTATAGAACCTAAACAGACGATGATGATGATGATGATGATGATGATGATGATGCTGCTTGTTGGCGTGAGACGTGAGATCCGGATCTGGATTCGGACGAGCTCTGCACCCAGTTTGCATGTTTTTGTGTCTTAGGAAGCAAATAAAAGTTTGCTGCATGAGCTTAAGGGAATGGTGGGATTGGGAAAGGGGTGTCGGTGGGGGAGGGGTTAAGGACGGGGCGGAGTCGTGCAGCAGGGTCAGTAGTAGTCGTCGTAGTTCTTGGGGTTCAGGCAGTACAGGATGGCTCCTCCAAACGAAAAGATGGTGGCACCCCAAGCCAAGCCATAACCCCAGTTAAACTCGTGGTATATCCGCAAGCTGACCGTCTCGATGAACTTGATGGGGAACAGAACCAAGCTACAGGCCTGCAGGACAACTGTGGGGAGGGGACAAAAAAATAAATGGATAGCATGAAAGTTTATTCTGACATTTCAGTATCTATATATAAAGTCATAGCTAGCTAAAAACCTTGCCGTGGTAGCTATGTCTCGCTTCTATCTTTTATAAGAAGCCGATCTGTCACATGAAGCTAAAAAGTGCTAAAGTATCTAGTGCTAAAGCTAACGGCAATAAAGCCGCCGACTCGGACTGCACGGAAATGGGAGAAATACTTATGATTGGGGTTTTATCTTATCCTGTCGCAAACGACCTCTCATTAAAGCTCAGAGGGAGCAAGTTGCAGAGATTTGTATAAACGAAGGAGGACTCGGTCGTGCACAGGGTATGTTTAAACGGATACAAAGATTTTGAGTCGTTCAAACAAGAGTTAAAAGTAGGTTGAGAACAGAGGGAATTTTTTGCTCCTCAGAGGGAATCGGGAGCCGAGTGACTTCAAAGAACATCAAAAAGCTACTTAAAAGAAATCTTAAAAAAAACGAACGTCTGTGTGATTAATTTGCAAACGAAGAAAGACTAATTAGCGAAGCAGCTGCGTGCTGAGAGTGTGACGCTGTGACAAACTTCCTGTTTCTACGTTCTCTCGCCCCGAGGACACGTCCCACTAAGCCGATCTGAGCAATGAGCAGAATCAAGTAGATTCACATACTGTTAACTACAAGGTTCAAGCGAAATACATTTATTTCCTGCTTTTGTTAAAGATTTAATTTACAATCTAATTGTCTATATATCTGTCTAACTGTCTATATATCTATCTATTATATCTGTCTATCTTGTAGCTAGCGTTATTATCAACGTTTATGATCGGTGACTGATGATTATTGCGACGAGATATGTCATTAAACGTTTTCTAAACTCACAATTTCGTTGATTAAATCAGAATCAGGAAATCATAATAGCACACGATTTAGCTATTGATGTTCACATACCTGTTTTCACAGCATTGCTGCTCAAATGATTTTTAAGCTCTAAAGAAATCGTGTGCAGGACAGTTTTGAATAGACCCGTAAAAAAAATCTTTTAAAATATTATCTCATGCAATTATGTTGGGAACGCTAATGTGATTAAAGCTCATATCCTAACTTATATTGAAACTTTAATTAAAAGATCTCTCCATAGACTTAACTCTGTAACGAGACTCATTAATCCGAGGATTCGCAGTCGCAAGTACATTAATGACCTCGATTTACTAATGAGGCAAAATATTTAATAATATTATATGTGTATAGTATTATATAAGTGATTCTACAGGTTGGAGCTTACAGGCTTATCGTCATAGTAACAAGCCTTACAACATCCAGTACTATTACAAATCGTTAACTATCCAACGCAACTCCACGTATGAAGTGCTTCGCTTGCCAGCCAGTCAGAAACTAGCGTGTGCTACGAGTGTGCATATCCAGTCACCTGCAGCAAACAGCATGACGGCAACGGGTCTGTAGAAGCGCCTCCTGCTGCACGTGCACACAGAGACCAGGGCCACCATGAAGGAGATGAGGATGAGGAAGGCTCCTCCGTGTAACAGTGCCAATGTGGCGATCTGCCAATCTGCAACACAAACGCAAACAAAAAGGGTAAATCAAATGCTGACCGCAAAACGATTCATGATTTATCGGTTTCCATTTCAGTTCAAAAAGTGGTTGGTTTTGATTCAGATCAGGTCACTTTGGTACCTGATACACTGAACAGAGTTTTGATTACGATGAATGAATTTCACAGCAGTTTTTCCTTTTAGAACAAATTCTAAAACAATTCTTTAGATGCGTTTGGAGCCTTTTGTGGCAAGCTAAAAGTCGATCTTACAAGTGCTCACGCATGTAGACTGTTAAATACTTTTATATTCATTAACATGAGCGGCTTGTGTGTATTCGTAGCTGTCCCGTGAGTTTGCCAAACGATTAAGTCAGCACTATCATCTTCTCCTCTGCTGGCTATGTACAACCCAAATAGAGACACCAAAGTGTCAGCTGATGTGTCTTTATTTGGCCTGGGAGGTGTTCTTCTCCAGAGGTGGGAGGAAAAATGGAAACCTGTGGCTTATACTTTATACTACCTAACCTCACATGTGCCTGTGGGAGGCTCAGGGATTTCCTCATAGGGAAACACTTTTGTCAGGAGATGGACGATACCACTCATACTGTATGTTACTCAAACATATCCTCAGTCAGCAAATAAAGGAAATGGTGCTCAACTGTAGGGCATGCAAACAAGAGCAATAAATTCACAAAGAGCCACAGACTTCATACTTATCTGCTTGTTGTTAGTAGTGCACACACTACTGTCCACTGACGTCATTAACCGATTTAAATAGCCATGGAATTCCTACAGTAGAATCCTGATGTCAGATAATGGACCACCGTTTTCTGGACAAGCTTTCACTTCCTTTGCAGCCTCTTACAAAATTTCCACTACGTAACGGAGAGGCAGAACATGTAGTTCAAACTGTGAAAACCCTTCTGAACAAGGCATCAGACCCCTAGCTGGCTATACTTATAGACCCACATCTATTCAGAGCGGTTACAGCCAAGCTCAGCTCGTCATGGCCTGACGTCTTCACACTACAATGCCAGTGCTCTCATCTCAGTTGGACCCTGTACTCAGATCTACCTCAGGGTGTGTGAGATACAAACGTCAGGACCTGATACCTCTACGTGCTCCAACTCAGTAACAAACATTGGAGCCAAATTGTCACCCGAGGTGGTATAAACACTAGGCACCCTCAGAACCTGATCTGGGAGAGCAGCTGTTAAGCTTAGTAGACTTGACCTGTGATATATATTTATATATATAGTGATTTTCCTGTGTGAGTTTGTGAACAAATACAAATCTGTTAGAATATGAGTGCAGTATTTGAATAAATGTACGCTGACGTGTGAGAGATACAATTTTCACTTTTCATTTTAAGCACCTATGTCATTGTACAGTACATATGTTCTTTTTTTGGAGAAGCTATTAAGAACAGACCTTTGAACATAATAGACAGAATAATCCTCTAAAGTCTAACCTTTGTCCTCTAGAAAATGGAGATGTGGTATTTGTTAAAGATGTGAGGTAATATTCCTGTGACTGATGCTGCACACAGAGTTCTTTGGTGAGGGGACCAGAAAAGAAAAGAGAACGGTATTGAAGAATCTAATAACGAGAATAAAGCAAAACAACTTTCATGAGTTCGAGAGAGAGTTGTACAGGGTTTTATTATTACCTTAAGAAACACGACAGCACCTTTTCCCTCCTCCACACAATGCCTTCTCTCTCTGTAATCCTCCGTATGTTATTAAACACTTAACACATAACAGCTTGTTCTGAAAGGCTTCACCCAGTCCTAATCCCACATAGCCGCTACTTAATCCATGGCGAAAGTGAAGTTTGACACCAGATTGGCCTTGGTTTCTGGGTGGGTCCATGATTACTGAGCTTATGTTGCGTAGTTTCGGCTCGGCTGCTGTACGTATGGACAGGTTAATGTAAAAGTGTGTCAGAGTGCAAGGATAAGCTCGGTGTGTTCGGCAGCTACGCGGACATCCTCGTTCAGGTGAGTCAACACCCGCTTTCTGCGGTGATGCTGCTTGAGAGTCAGTTTCAGCTGATGCTTTTTACTGACACGTGATTCGTTCAGGCGAGTGGGTCAACTGACAACAGTGTGAATGTGACCATGGTGAAAGAAAACATACCAGAATTGTGCTTAATATTTAAAATTGTAATGTTTCTGACTTGGGGTCAAGGTGGCTTAGTGGTTAGCACGTTCGCCTCACACCTCCAGGGTTGGGGGTTCGATTCCCGCCTCCGCCTTGTGTGTGTGGAGTTTGCATGTTCACCCCGTGCCTCGGGGGTTTCCTCCGGGTACTCCGGTTTCCTCCCCCGGTCCAAAGACATGCATGGTAGGTTGATTGGCATCTCTGGAAAATTGTCCGTAGTGTGTGAGTGTGTGAGTGAATGAGAGTGTGTGTGTGTGTGTGCCCTGTGATGGGTTGGCACTCCGTCCAGGGTGTATCCTGCCTCGATGCCCGAGATAGGCACAGGCTCCCCGTGACTTGAGGTAGTTCGGATAAGCGGTAGAAGATGAGTGAGTGAGTGAGTGTTTCTGACTTCAGTGATCCCAAACATAAGATGGTAACCATGACATCAGTTATTTTGGGTTCTGATCGGTAAGAACATGTTGATTCATTGTCTTCAACAGCTCCGATTCTTGTTTTCTTTTGTGGAAGTGCAGCGACTTTGACTGTTGTCTTTTGTGGGCGTGGCCCACCCGTTTGTTTTAGTAATCGTTATGTATAGCTTATAAATATATACTCTAACCAGTCTCTCAGTCCCTGCTGCTGAAAAGCACCCAGACAGATGTTGAAGATGCTGCCAGCACCATGCTTCACTGTTGGGATGATATTGGGCAGGTGATGAGTGGTGCCTGGTTTCCTCCACACATAACAATTAGTATTGAGTCCAAAAAGTTTTGATTTCTTGATTCAATCTTGATTTTATCAGACCAGAGATTTTTGTTCCTCACAGTCTGAGAGTCCTTCAGGTGGACTTTTCAAGTGGACTTTTATTTTTTGCAAAATCTAGTGAGCTTTCATGTGTTTTGCACTTTCCCTCTAGCCACTCTGCCAAAGCCCAGATCGGTGGAGGGCTGCAGTGATGGTTGTCCTTCTGGAACTTTGTCCCATCTCCACACAGGATCCCTGGAGCTCAGTCAGAGTGATCATCGGGTTCTTGGTCACCTCTATTACTAAGGCCCTTTTCCCCCATTTCTCAGTTGGTGACCATCTCTTGGAAGAGTCTTGGTTGTGTTAAACGTTATTATTTTCAGAATTACAGAGGCACAGTGCTCTTAGGAATCTTCAGTGGAGCTGAAAAATTTGTTGTAGCCTTTCTCCAGATCTGTGCCTTGCAAATCCTGTCTCTGTGTTCTGCAGGCAGTTTTTCAGGGAACTCCTGGCTTGTTTTTTTGTCAGCTGTGAGGTGTGTGCCTTACCAAATCATATCAAAATCAATTTAATTTAACACCTACTCCAATCAAGGTGTAGAAACATCTCAGCAATGATCAAGAGAAATGGGAGGCATCTGAGCTAAATTTTTTATAGGTTTATGGAGTACTGAGTGTAGATTAATGGGGAAAAAATTAATTTGAACGATAATATTATTAGGCTGTAACATCACAATATTGAAAAAGGTGAAGGGGGTCTGAATACTTTCTGAATGCAGTGTATATATATTAGAAGCGACAGATAACGTCACCAAGAATGCTAATAACATAAGGATATTCATTGCTACTAGAAATGAAATAATTTCCAGCACTTACCTTTTGCTAATCGAACAAAATGTATATAAATGGGACTTTATTTCACACACACACACACACACACACACGTCATAAAAAAGCACTGCCCTGTTCTCAAACACAATCGGATTAGAAGGAAGGAAAAGGTTTATTTGTCTGTCTCAAGGGTACGTGCTGGTCTAGGAACCAATGTGTGTGTGGAAAGAACGAAGGAGAAAAAAATGTGTGTGTGGTGAAATGGAGACGTAAAAAAAGAAATATGGTCAGGTTTCGCTGTGAGAAAAAAGGAGGGGAATGGATGGATTACATGGGGAAGGATACAATTATGTTGTGTAATTAACCACACACACACACACACACACACACACACACACACACACACACACAGTGTTTTCTGCCTAATTGTAAAACAGTGAACCTTCTTGCACTACTGAGAGCTTATCACTGACTCTGTTCAGATAAATGGGGCGTCACATAATGGATGCTCCACTCCCTCTTTCTCTCTCTTTCTCTCTCTCTCACACTCTCTCGCTTGTTTCCTCTCTGTTTCTCTGTCTCTCCATCTGCCTTTTATTCAGAAGCACTCTAAAGACACTCGACTGAAGTGGGGCCTAGAAATAGCAGCGAATCCTCCACGGAGAGCTAACAGGGAGCGAGTGAAAGGGGGTGGGGTGCCGAAAAAAAGACGATAGACAAGATGAAAAAAGGAGAAGAAGTCAATGCATGAGAAATGGAGATGCAAGACCTGGTTTCCGACGGTGAAGAAGAGAAAACTTCAACGTCAACAGGGCAGGAGTCGATGAAAGGAGGGAGCAAAGAAACAGAAACAAAAACTAAACAATGAGCGACGAGAAATAACAGAAATCACAGTACATTCCTGTGGGGATGAAGGAATGTGTGAAAATTATTAAAATATTTTAGCAAAAACCCCAATGTTATTAGTTTTAACATTTAGAATGTTCATTACAGGTTTAAGAGCTGTAACATTTTAAAGCTTCTCCTTCGTGAAAATCTTTAGTTATAGATCATCAAAGCAGAGAACATTTTGAGAAAAAAAAAAACTCAAATCACAGCTCAGGTCACGAGACATCTGGGTTTTAACAGGGTTAAATAATGAATCAGCACATTTCCGACTCAGCTTTAGTTACAAAGAACAGGCTTTAAAGGAGACATCACTGGTCCTGACAGGCAAGAAGCTTCTCCCTTCAACAAGCAGGATATTCCTCTAGCTAATTTAGCTTGCTAATTAAGTCGCTACGGGTAATAAAGCATTTAAACTCAGTTGCTCGGAAACATTGTCACTCACAGTTATATTTTGTTTTTTTCCTCACCAGAATTCACACACATTATTCTCTATAACACTTTCCTAACGCCAGAACAGGATCCATCTTGTTTTCTGATATCGAAACAGATAAAAAAAAGTACAGGAGATCTTTTTGCACGCTAACATTAGACATTAGCGTGCTACCATGTCAGTCCTGTTTGCTATGATAGCCAGCATGAAAGTTTTAAATCCGGATTTCAGGAGTTGTAGAAAAGATCGAACATCGAACATCATGTCGAAGATCGAACATCATGTCGTTTACAGAGAGCTAGCTAATCCACAGTTAATCTAATCTACAATCTACATCTAATCAAAATGCACAATACAAATTTCCAGAAGCGTACATCATAATACCAGCATTATGAAGCAGTAAAAAATTTTTTACTGTGGTAAAAAATAACCCAGTGGGGTTTTTTTTTGTCTTACATTTTTTCAGTGCAAGTTAGTTAGCTAGCTGGAAGTCTTAGCAGTTTCTAAGTCCCAGTCAAACACATACCAACATACAGAGCACAGCATCTCCAGAGAAATGAGGTGTGAAGCAGTCTTTTAACGATGCTGTCAGTTACTAAGAAAGAGGATGAATGTATCACATAAACAGCATTTTGCTCAAAGCTATGACTAGCACGGCACCGCTAACAGACATCCATGTAAATTAACAACCTCGTGAATCAGACATTAATCCTGCCACAGAGCAGAAATCATGCTAAGATGCTGATGTTGCAACCGCCATCCTCAAAGATGCTCCTTCATGAGAAAAAGCTTTTACGCTCAAACCACAACTGCCATGAGCTAACAGCAAAGCAGCCAACAACAGCAAATTGTGAAATAACGGATGGACCTCAGAGACTAGCTGAAACATTAGCAGGAATTTAGCTTTTGTGGGCATCGGTTGTTCCTGTACTTCGGTGTCATATTCAAAAATAAAGCGCATAGAAACTAACGGCATTGAGGGACATTTGTTGTTCCAGATATTTGAGGTTTGGCTGTTTAACTTGTATGAGGATTCGACTTGTTTATGAAGTCCGAGTCTGAAAATTCACAAAGTTCACATGCAGGACGAACTTTTAAGAAGTTTTCTGTGGGAGAAATGTGTTTGTGTGTGATGTGTGGAAGGAGTCTCCAGTGTCAGCGGTCAGAGGTCAAGCTGGAACTATTCCCACTTTTTGTAGCTTCTAAATGTAAATGTTTAGCGTAGCTACAAATGAATAAAATGCATGACATATTCGGAATTACATAAGACAATTGTCATTGTTTACAAGTTGCTATGTTATAAGAGACATAAAACACTTCAGGATGTGCTGTTGTGGGAAAATAACCGATGTTCGATGGTTATGCTACCTTCACAAATACGGGAAGTCTCAGTGAGAAAGTGCCCAGAGACGTTCATCACAAGGTGACACGAACAAAAGCGATCGTTGCCTGGAGACTAGATGTGAGCGTGTTAAAAAGTTGAACTTTATGCAAATGAGGAGTGACTCTGTGCAGCAATTACCAATGGGAGTGAAGACAGTGGAGGTCACATGATCTGTAGAAAAGCGTACGCGCACACACACACACACACACACACACAGCTTCTCCTTCATCTCCTATGATATGATGTAGATAAACACTGAGGATTTTAATAAATAAAATAATAAAAACTCCCTTCAGAGTGAGTCATTTTAACAAGCAAGAAAACTTATAAATAAACTTAAAAATTTAGAATGCTAGCTGAGAAATGCTAGTGTTACTATGGCAACCGGCTGAGGACACTTTCAGCGATAAAATTACTGCATGTGTAGTTGCAGTTTAGAAAGAAATCGTTTATCTGGCAATTTTAAATACTTTATATGCAGTCTGTGTGTGTGTGTGTGTGTGTGGTTAATTACACAACATTATTGTTATCTTTCCTCATGTAATCCATCCATTCCCCTGCTTTTTATTCACTGCGAAACCTGAGCGTATTTCTTTTATAATTCTCCATTTCACCACACACACATTCTCCTTCCTTTCATTTTTTTTCTCCTCCGTTCTTTCCACACACACACACACGTTGGTTCCCAGACCAGCACGTACCCTTGAGACAGACAAATAAACCTTTTCCTTCCTTCTAATTCGATTGTGTTTGAGAACGGAGCAGTGCCTAATCAGGACATGTGTGTGTGTGTGTGTGTGTGTGTGCGTGTGTGTATGGAATAAATAAGACCCATTAATATACATTTTGATCGAACCATAGCCATAAGTGCTAAGTGCTGGAAAATTTTTAATTTTAAAAATTTCAACGTTTTCCAGAGCTGAGGAACCATTAAAAAAATTCACCCTTTGGTGGATGTGTAGGAGCTGCTGATAAAGTCTGTATCTGATTTTATGGCATTTGACAGACGCTATTACCCGGAAAGACTCATTGTGATATTTTTAGAACATTTTATTCAACTGAGAGTTAAGGGCCTTGCTCAGGGGCCCAGCAAAGGCAGCTTGGTGGACCTGGGATACGAACTCACAACCTTCTGATCAGCCTAACACCTTAACCGCTAAGCTACTACATCATTAATTTAATGTCTTGGGTGACCCATGTTTGTAAATGAAGCTCCTTTTAGGACTTTAAGACTTGTTAGTCTTGTCTGTGTGGGTCTGATGCACAGAGCAGCAGAAATACCGTGTTCTGGAAATGTGGACTGATGGAGAAAGACAAGCTGCGGACACACACATGACACACAAAATCTTATGATGTTACTTCTTAAAGCTCTCCAAAACAGCAAAACCTCAGTTACTCCGAAGTGAGATTAAAGTGATCTGTGGGCACAAAAAAAATCTGGGGTTTAAAAAATATAAACATGAACTGGATCGTTTGAGGATGGTGTTCTTTGGGATGAGTGAAATTTCTTTTACAGTTAAAATCACAATAAACGTGTAAGAAAACCCTGAGTCATAATTATAATAAGGGAATTTCTGATTTGGATTTCTCCTCAATTTTACTGTACTAGACTGAGAAGAGCAAAAGTGCGTTGTGAATCTAGTTTTCTGTCCCCCACTGATATTACCCGCTACATTCCAGTCCTATTTTTATCCTCCAGCAGGTCCTGTGGCCTGAAGAAATGAACATTCCAACATTCTTCCTTATTTCCCCTGAGTCCTGTGTGAAAATGCTGGACATGGCATCATCAATGAAGGCGGATTTTTAACGACTTCTTGTTTAAAGAATCTCTGAAGCCATTTCCTTTTCTATTTTTTTAATCACCCTGCTTCAGCCATAAAGCTCAACCTGAAGAACGACATAATTTCCTCTGCCATAAAGCAGTCGCTTTTATTCCGTGGCGTTAATACCTAAACGGATTTGTGGTCCATGTAATGGTGAAGCTCGAAAGATAAACAAGCCCATGTTACTGTATAAGGTTGATGATTTTTAGTCTTCCTGTAAGAAGAGAAAAAAACAGAGGCTGAGCTCTCAGATCGTCTTTCCTGATCAGCTGTTGAAGTTTTTTTTCACGCAACGTCTTTGAAGCACCTTGAGACGTGCGTTTGGAGGAACCCGAGCGGAACAAGATCTTATCCCAAAGAAAAAAAAACCCTTCAGGATCAGAGAGTGGGAAACGCTGATAAGAATCAGAACATTAATTAGTGAAATCTGTATCTCATCTGCTTACTGCAACGCCCTGCGGCCCTCGAACAGACTCCGGAGAGCAGGAAAAAATACAAACATAGCAACACACGTGATGAAAAGCGGGAACGAGAGGCACCAGTTGCGTTCCAATATTGTTGTTAACACGCCCTGCTAAACTTCCCTTCCCCATTTCCCTCTTGGCAAAATCACAGCTGTTTTAGGGTGCCAATACTTTTTGCCATGCATTTAAAGTTTGTTTGTCTAAGTTTGGTCCTGAATGAACTGCGGTTCTTTTTCAAACCAGCAATAAAAGTTGCAGACAAACTGAAGAAAGAATTTTATTACTTATTTATTACTTTATTATTTATTACGTTACCATAACAACAAAGATTTTGCTTATGATTAAACTAGCTGCAATTCTCATCGTATAATTTGGAATAGTGTCAGATTCATTTGCATATCGGTCTTGATTGGTTCGAGCTTCTCCCTACGTTACGTACTGCGTTGTCGTTTTAGCGATCATG
The DNA here is from genome assembly GCF_030014155.1 of Tachysurus vachellii. NCBI lineage: Eukaryota > Metazoa > Chordata > Actinopteri > Siluriformes > Bagridae > Tachysurus > Tachysurus vachellii. The sequence continues at coordinate 1,720,324 of NC_083470.1, forward strand.
TTACCATAAGAGCCAACGAGCACATCACACATCACACTGGTTCTCCAGCTGAAGGATTGGAAGGGAACCATTTTGTCATGAATGAGTGTAATTTGCATATCAAACCTAATAGGTTTCAAAACTGGCAAAGCCCCGACAGTCAATAAAACCCCCCAACACCCCCAAATACATGAACATTTACCCAAGACAAGTTTAACTTCATAATTAAAACGTCATGATGTGGATATGTTGCACCGGTGTGTGGAGACAGTAAGCGGACAAGGGTGTGTTAAAAATAGTACTGAAACAGGGACAGGTCCACACACACACACACACACACACACACACACACACACACACACACTTATGGAGAGCAGAAACTCACTTCACACAAGCGCTTCACATTCTGCGTCAGCACAAAAAGTCCGTTCTCACACACGCTAACCAAATTCCTCCTGCTTGTGTGTGGGGTGTGTGTGTGTGTGTGTGTGTGTGAGCATATTAATGCCTTAATTTAATAGTTAATCCTTAATGCAAACAAATCTCTAACCCAAACGTCTATCCAGAACAAGCCGAGTAGTCTGCGAGTCGATAACGGCTCTCTGTAGAGGCTCACGTTAACCGAGCGGTAATTGCAAAGCTAATGAGATTTGTTTAATGCACAGTGCATGACACACAGGGAAAATACGAGAATAAAAGTGACGGATTATACCGAGGCTCGGATCGATAAAGCTCTGGAATGTATACGGCTCTGGCTCTGACTCCAGCTCTGGGTCTGTCTCTGCTGCTCAGGGAGTTTAGAGTCTGACTAAACTTTTTTTGTGGGACAAAAAGCAGAAAGGTAAAAAAAAATAAATAAATAAATAAAAAAAGGAAAAAGAAAAGTTGTTTTTACATGATGCTGAACTTAAACCTTTAAAACTTCTCACATGTTCACTCTTCTTATCCATTTCTTTCATCCAGACCGCCGTCAACCTGCAACAACAAAGTATCTTGAGTTTCTTGAACTCGGTGGGAAATAGGCCACTTGTTACTATGGTAACTAATCTGCGTGCACACTAATGTCTCGGGGGAGTTAGCATGGCCAAGTTAGCCTCCCTTCTTACTGAACCCTGACAAAAAGCCCATTTTCAGGGCAACAAAAGCAGAAAGAAATCCCAGCTGGGCCCGCTGTGACATTCCCACATTGTCCGAGAGCAACGACTGGTGAAGTGAAAAGAAAGAGTGGAGCAGAAAATGCAGTAGCGATGAGTGATTAGCACCTGCTGGAAACATTTCTCCGTTCGAAATATTCCGTTTAAACCTGTTAAACTAAGCATGGGATGTGTTTAGAGGCCTACAACTGTCTGTAAAAAAAATAAAATAATTTGTTTTCTCAATGAGGTATTCGCTTAATAAAAATGAGTCACTTCAGCATCTGATTCACAAGCTAGCTGTGATAACTGCAAACAGTGAACATAGCAGAACGTGCCGTTATCAAAGGATCAAAGATTAAAATATCTCAGATGTTAAAGCCAGTGTTCAAACAGCATTAGTTTAGTCATGTAAGGGTGTAAAAAAGAGAGCCTTCTTCTGTAAGCTGGGGCAGAAGTTCGTTTTCAGGACCTAACTTTAAAGATCTGGGCCATATCACTCCTGAGATATGGCCTCATTAGGGTTAAGTCATGGTGCTCTCCTGGCTGCCAGATTTAGTGAAGTTCTTCAGCATCATTTCATGCTGTGTTGTGGCCCATCGAGCGCCGAATGGTCTGAGACGTCCCTTATAGCTCTTACTTAAATTGTGCCATAAAAAGTCACAGTAATTTATCCATTTAGAGTCTTGTTCCAGGCTCAAAGTTACTTCAGAGTCAGTGCTCAGTATTCAGTACTCACTATTCACTACTCAGTGCTCAGTATTCAGTACCCAGTATCCACTACTCAATACTCAGTATTCAGTACTCAGTATCCACTACTCAGTACTCAGTATTCAGTACTCAGCACTCAGTACTCAAAGTGCTCAGCATTCACTACTTAGCGTACTCAGTATTCAGTAGTCAGTGCCCAGTGAGGGAAAACTTGAGAGGGAAAGGGATCCCATCCTAATGAAATTATCTGGTGTTTTCTTTATGAGGAGGAGTGAAGCAGCACAATATCAGAAGGATCCCTGATACCGGAATGGCTTTTAAGGCATCTCTAATTTATTTTCTGATTCACTGAACACATTTCAGACCATTCTCCAAAATCCAGATTCCTTTATCCTAAAGTGAAGAAGACTTGAACGCACAGTGATCAAGATTCGGAAGCATCCAGGTTTCCATAGAGATGGTTTGTGACGACGTCTTTCATTAAAAGTGCTGTACCAATAAAACTGAACCAAAAGAGAGCTCAGGTTTAGACTTCATCGTGCTCGTCCCAGGCGTTTCACAGCATGTTGAAATCTCAGCGGATGCTCTCATTTCCATATTCTCCCTTTTTTGTGAAGCTGTGTGACCCTGAAGTGACAACTTAGTGCCTGAGGATGTAGAAGTACATTTTATATTATACCATAATGACACAACCTAATGACAGCGATTACATCCGGATGGTCTTATATTTGCTGATCGATATGCTTACAGACAGCGGGATGAAGCACTGTAACACGATACTCTCTCATCAATAAAGCCATAAAGACAGACAGACACACAGATACACAATCAATGACCGACGCTGAACCATCCAGGAAAACGGAAATAAGTCAATTTTTTACATTGTAGAGGCTTTATAGAATTTTGAATGCAGATATTTTCCCAGAATTGTCCAAGAAATTGTTCAGTCCACAAAAATATTTAGATAGAATTAATTCACAATATTTTATCAGAAACATATGAAATAACTGATCTATACACGGATATACAGCCAGATGCTGTAACTTAATAATCATGTCGATAAACTCGCTCGGCGTAGCCAGAAATATGCACAAAACTTGTCTCAGCATTTCTGCCTTAACAGTAAATAATTAAAAATAAGTAAAAACACCACATTATCTGAAACTTTAAATGAGGTTTTAAGCTCCACCCACTTTACATACTATCCCTAATCCAAAGGATATTACAGTGAAATTGATGAAATGATGATAAACATTGGATTCACAGCAGATTTTGTCCATTTTTTCTGAAACAGTGGATGCTATTTTCTTGATGCACCAAAAAAAAAAATTCACTTAAACTTTTCTTAGAAATGATCCACTGACTCAATATTTGTTTTCATTAAGAAGGCAAACTGGTACATATTTGATTAGAAGAAGCCTCATTTGCATAAACAAAGGTCAATTTATTTTTTTTTAAAATGTTTAAACTAATAAGACGATAAAAGGTCATTTATGTCATCTGTTGTTTTTAGGAAGTACCTTGTTCACCTGCTGGGACTTGATTTTATAAGATAAATAAGTAAACAACAATAATCTATAAAGATTTCAAAGAGCAGAATATGATGACTGAAGCTCAAGGATATTGTGATATCGGGATACCGGCGATGCTGTGACATGTTTTTATCGTGATATCGATATTATATCGTTATACTGATATCCAGGATGGAACTACTGATATCCAGGATTTGCTTTGTTTGTTTATTGTGTGTGTGTGTGTGTGTGTGTGTGTGTGTGTGTGTGTGTGTGTGTGGTGTGTTTGTGGCGTGTGTTTGTGTGTGGATAGCGCTTGCTCACCCGTGTTTAGTGTGCCGCTGCAATGCCACGCGCTCGCGCCGGCGGATTTTGCGCACGACTCCCACAGGGACAGGTAATACTGCTGGTCAGCAGTGACCCACGCGGGGCTCAGCACGGCGCCCACGTCCAGGCAGAGCGCCAGGAACACGCACACCAGGCCCACCAGCTTGAGGGGCGTGGGCGCCGACGAGGACGCCGCGCCGCGCGCCTCTTCCGTGCCGCTCGCTGACGAGGCCATCAGCACCGGGGGCGGCGGGGCGGCGTCTGTGGCACGCGCTCAGACGCTCAAGAGCTCGTGCGCTCGGGCTCGCGGGATGGAGGCTGCGGTGGTGATGCTGTGGCTGCTGCTGAAGCTCCGCGGAAGGCAGAAAGGCTGATTAAGTGCGAGCTGGGAGTCCGGCGGAGGGTCGCGCGCTCTGAGGATGAGGATCCGCACTGCACATTACTGAACACAAAACACGGCGCACCTGCAGGGTCCTAAAGCCCGCCCACACATAGCACCCCATCTCTCTCTCTCTCTCTCTCTCTCTCTCTCTCTCTCTCTCTCTCCCTCCCTCTCTCTTCTGCTGCTCCACCTTAGCTTGGTCCTTGTACTTTTCAGGTGCCTTTTCTGCTTTCTTTAATTTCTCAGCTTCTTTACGCTCCCTTCGGTCCTCTTCTCTCCACTTCATCCTCTCATCTTTCCTCTCTAAATCTCTGCTTATTCTCTAGGAAGTCGAAGAGAAGAGTTGTTTTCTTGCCAACCATCTACTTTGTCTAAGCCTCTATTTCTTCTAATAATGTCTCAGTCTCATCACCGATGAAGGTCTCCAAAAACCTTTTATAATCAGTATCTTGTTCAGTTGTTCCACCTTTCTAACCTCTTTACTCGTTCCTCTTTAGCAATCTTATGGAATGAGGCAAACTCAACAATTGCAGGATATTCTTGTTCTTGATTATCAGTGAACCCATAATCATAAAAACGGTCTCTAAAAAAGAACAATGTCCTCCTTTTTCTTGAAATGTAGATTTTACCCCTG
>NC_083470.1:1730000-1762500 GCF_030014155.1 Tachysurus vachellii
CAGTAAAGGAAAAGTGTAACGTTACCTCATAAAGAGACCTTCTATAGAACTGTGTGCTTCCAACATTGGGGTAAGAGTTGGGAGAAGAAGCATATGTGGGTGTGACAAACATGCAAATTCAAAAATAAAAAAAATAAAAAAGACAAAAAGTACTCCATGTATTGACTAGTAAAATCAACATGAGTCCAGAGATTGCTCCATTCCTCCTACAGTGGATTTCTCATTAATATGACTGTTGAACATCACTGGTGTGACAAAGCGAGCTCTGGCCCTGTATGTTTTAAAAAGCTGCCAGAAAAGCCTGAACCTTAGCCCTTATCTTTCTGTAAAAGGAAATTATTACATGCCATTGTACTGCACTAGCAATAGCAACCGTCTCCTGTGACACAATTGCTATCTTCTCACAGGATTTTAAAAAATACATGACCTGGATACTGCAGTTTCAAGCATACTGAAGTGTCTACTGAAGTTAGTCAAGCAGACAAAAGTGTCTAGGATACTGCAGTGCTTTGAATACTGAAGTGTCCATTTCACTTAATTGTTGGGAATACTGAAGTGTCTGCAGTACTAGAGGGTCTGGAATATTGAAGCATTTAGGATTTTCAGGATACTGAAGTGTTTGTGGTAGTACAGTGTTTTGGAATACTTTAGTGTCCAGGATAGTGCAGTGTTTGTGGTAGTATAATGTCTGGAATACTGTAGTGTCCAGGATACTGAAGTGTTTGTAGTAGTATAATGTCTGGAATACTGTAGTGTCCAGGATACTGAAGTGTTTGTGATAGTATAGTGATTTAGAATACTGTAGTGTCCAGGATACTGAAGTGTTTGTGGTAGTATAGTGTTTTGGAATGCTGCAGTGTCCAGGATAGTGCAGTGTTTGTGGTAGTATAATGTCTAGAATACTGTAGTGTCCAGGATACTGAAGTGTTTGTTGTAGTATAATGTCTGGAAAACTGTAGTGTCCAAAATACGAAAGTGTTTGTGGTAGCATAATGTCTGGAATACTGTAGTGTCCAGGATACTGAAGTGTTTGTGGTAGTATAGTGATTTGGAATACTGCAGTGTTTAGGATACTGAAGTGTTTGTGGTAGTATAATGTCTGGAATACTGTAGTGTCCAGGATACTGAAGTGTTTGTGATAGTATAGTGATTTAGAATACTGTAGTGTCCAGGATACTGAAGTGTTTGTAGTAGTATAATGTCTGGAATACTGTAGTGTCCAGGATACTGAAGTGTTTGTGGTAGTATAGTGATTTGGAATACTGCAGTGTTTAGGATACTGAAGTGTTTGTGGTAGTATAATGTCTGGAATACAGTAGTGTCCAGGATACTGAAGTGTTTGTGGTAGTATAATGTCTGGAATACTGTAGTGTCCAGGATACTGAAGTGTTTGTGGTAGTATAGTGATTTAGAATACTGTAGTGTCCAGAACTGAAGTGTTTGTGGTAGTATAGTGATTTGGAACACTGCAGTGTTTAGGATACTGAAGTGTTTGTAGTAGTATAATGTCTGGAATACTGTAGTGTCCAGGATACTGAAGTGTCTGTGGTAGTATAGTGATTTGGAATACTGCAGTGTTTAGGATACTGAAGTGTTTGTAGTAGTATAATGTCTGGAATACTGTAGTGTCAAGGATACTGAAGCGTTTGTGGTAGTAGAGTGATTTGTAATACTGCAGTGTTTAGGATAGTGCAATGTTTGTGGTAGTATAATGTCTGGAATACTGTAGTGTCAAGGATACTGAAGCGTTTGTGGTAGTATAGTGATTTGTAATACTGCAGTGTTTAGGATACTGAAGTGTTTGTAGTAGTATAATGTCTGGAATACTGTAGTGTCCAGGATACTGAAGTGTCTGTGGTAGTATAGTGATTTGGAATACTGCAGTGTTTAGGATACTGAAGTGTTTGTAGTAGTATAATGTCTGGAATACTATAGTGTCAAGGATACTGAAGCGTTTGTGGTAGTATAGTGATTTGTAATACTGCAGTGTTTAGGATACTGAAGTGTTTGTAGAAGTATAATGTCTGGAATACTGTAGTGTCCAGGATACTGAAGTGTTTGTGATAGTATAGTGATTTAGAATACTGTAGTGTCCAGGATACTGAAGTGTTTGTGGTAGTATAGTGTTTTGGAATGCTGCACTGTCCAGGATAGTGCAATGTTTGTGGTAGTATAATGTCTGGAATACTTTAGTGTCCAGGATACTGAAGTGTTTGTGGTAGTATAATGTCTGGAATACTGTAGTGTCCAGGATACTGAAGTGTTTGTGATAGTATAATGTCTGGAATACTGTAGTGTCCAGGATACTGAAGTGTTTGTGGTAGTATAATGTCTGGAATACTGTAGTGTCCAGGATACTGAAGTGTTTGTGGTAGTATAATGTCTGGAATACTGTAGTGTCCAGGATACTGAAGTGTTTGTGGTAGTATAATGTCTGGAATACTGCAGTGTTTAGGATACTGAAGTGTTTGTGGTAGTATAATGTCTGGAATACTGTAGTGTCCAGGATACTGAAGTGTTTGTGATAGTATAGTGATTTAGAATACTGTAGTGTCCAGGATACTGAAGTGTTTGTGGTAGTATAATGTCTGGAATACAGTAGTGTCCAGGATACTGAAGTGTTTGTGGTAGTATAATGTCTGGAATACTGTAGTGTCCAGGATACTGAAGTGTTTGTGGTAGTATAGTGATTTAGAATACTGTAGTGTCCAGAACTGAAGTGTTTGTGGTAGTATAGTGATTTGGAACACTGCAGTGTTTAGGATACTGAAGTGTTTGTAGTAGTATAATGTCTGGAATACTGTAGTGTCCAGGATACTGAAGTGTCTGTGGTAGTATAGTGATTTGGAATACTGCAGTGTTTAGGATACTGAAGTGTTTGTAGTAGTATAATGTCTGGAATACTGTAGTGTCAAGGATACTGAAGCGTTTGTGGTAGTAGAGTGATTTGTAATACTGCAGTGTTTAGGATACTGAAGTGTTTGTAGTAGTATAATGTCTGGAATACTGTAGTGTCAAGGATACTGAAGCGTTTGTGGTAGTATAGTGATTTGTAATACTGCAGTGTTTAGGATACTGAAGTGTTTGTAGTAGTATAATGTCTGGAATACTGTAGTGTCCAGGATACTGAAGTGTCTGTGGTAGTATAGTGATTTGGAATACTGCAGTGTTTAGGATACTGAAGTGTTTGTAGAAGTATAATGTCTGGAATACTGTAGTGTCCAGGATACTGAAGTGTTTGTGATAGTATAGTGATTTAGAATACTGTAGTGTCCAGGATACTGAAGTGTTTGTGGTAGTATAGTGTTTTGGAATGCTGCACTGTCCAGGATAGTGCAATGTTTGTGGTAGTATAATGTCTGGAATACTTTAGTATCCAGGATACTGAAGTGTTTGTGGTAGTATAATGTCTGGAATACTGTAGTGTCCAGGATACTGAAGTGTTTGTGGTAGTATAATGTCTGGAATACTGTAGTGTCCAGGATACTGAAGTGTTTGTGGTAGTATAATGTCTGGAATACTGTAGTGTCCAGGATACTGAAGTGTTTGTGGTAGTATAATGTCTGGAATACTGCAGTGTCCAGGATACTGAAGTGTTTGTGGTAGTATAATGTCTGGAATACTGTAGTGTCCAGGATACTGAAGTGTTTGTGATAGTATAGTGATTTAGAATACTGTAGTGTCCAGGATACTGAAGTGTTTGTGGTAGTATAATGTCTGGAATACAGTAGTGTCCAGGATACTGAAGTGTTTGTGGTAGTATAATGTCTGGAATACTGTAGTGTCCAGGATACTGAAGTGTTTGTGGTAGTATAGTGATTTAGAATACTGTAGTGTCCAGAACTGAAGTGTTTGTGGTAGTATAGTGATTTGGAACACTGCAGTGTTTAGGATACTGAAGTGTTTGTAGTAGTATAATGTCTGGAATACTGTAGTGTCCAGGATACTGAAGTGTCTGTGGTAGTATAGTGATTTGGAATACTGCAGTGTTTAGGATACTGAAGTGTTTGTAGTAGTATAATGTCTGGAATACTGTAGTGTCAAGGATACTGAAGCGTTTGTGGTAGTAGAGTGATTTGTAATACTGCAGTGTTTAGGATACTGAAGTGTTTGTAGTAGTTTAATGTCTGGAATACTGTAGTGTCAAGGATACTGAAGCGTTTGTGGTAGTATAGTGATTTGTAATACTGCAGTGTTTAGGATACTGAAGTGTTTGTAGTAGTATAATGTCTGGAATACTGTAGTGTCCAGGATACTGAAGTGTCTGTGGTAGTATAGTGATTTGGAATACTGCAGTGTTTAGGATACTGAAGTGTTTGTAGTAGTATAATGTCTGGAATACTGTAGTGTCAAGGATACTGAAGCGTTTGTGGTAGTATAGTGATTTGTAATACTGCAGTGTTTAGGATACTGAAGTGTTTGTAGAAGTATAATGTCTGGAATACTGTAGTGTCCAGGATACTGAAGTGTTTGTGATAGTATAGTGATTTAGAATACTGTAGTGTCCAGGATACTGAAGTGTTTGTGGTAGTATAGTGTTTTGGAATGCTGCACTGTCCAGGATAGTGCAGTGTTTGTGGTAGTATAATGTCTAGAATACTGTAGTGTCCAGGATACTGAAGTGTTTGTGGTAGTATAATGTCTGGAATACTGTAGTGTCCAGGATACTGAAGTGTTTGTGGTAGTATAATGTCTGGAATACTGTAGTGTCCAGGATACTGAAGTGTTTGTGGTAGTATAATGTCTGGAATACTGTAGTGTCCAGGATACTGAAGTGTTTGTGGTAGTATAATGTCTGGAATACTGTAGTGTCCAGGATACTGAAGTGTTTGTGGTAGTATAATGTCTGGAATACTGTAGTGTCCAGGATACTGAAGTGTTTGTGGTAGTATAATGTCTGGAATACTGTAGTGTCCAGGATACTGAAGTGTTTGTGGTAGTATAATGTCTGGAATACTGCAGTGTCCAGGATACTGAAGTGTTTGTGGAAGTATAGTGATTTGGAATACTGTAGTGTCCAGCAATAGAAAGCGTCTCCTGTGACACAACTGCTATCTTCTCACAGGATTAAAGAAAATACAGGACCAAACGGAACAAATTAGCTAATTAAAAACCACAATATGGAAAACAAACATTTAAATCTGTTTCAAGTGTAGGTGAATGCCAATCTACTCCAGAACACACATCAATCTGGCAACCTTTTACTCAAAAGAGACGTGCTTTCCCCAGTGCGCATGCGCAGTTCCTTGGGCATCAGGGTGAAAATAACACACTGGGTGCAGCTTTAAAAGGTAGATAATCCTCTGTGTGTTGCGTGTGTGTGTGTGTGTATGTGTATTGTGCTTAAAGATGTCTGGTGATCAGGCGTTTAGGAGTTTTAAATTTTAAACTTCCAGCGTTTTAGTTGTTTTATTTGGTGCGCGAGACCAAACGGATTAACGGTAAATCAGTCAGTGTCAGTTAGCGGAGTTAGCTTAGCTACACGGAGAACGATAGTGACTAAAATACGGTACGTATTTGGAATGTTCTTGTTCAAATTCTGTATTTTTGTTAAAGAAATGTCTATACGAGTCATTTGCGGTGAATTCTGCAACAGCTGTCTTTTTTCTTTGCTTCATTTTTTAGCTAAACGAAGCGGTGTTTGTCCTCGAGCGTATGCGCGAGCGTATGCGTTTAACAGATTGCTATGTTTACCTTTTTAATACCTTCATAAATCTTTTTCTAATAATTCAATATTAAAAACATTTGGTATCTTTTTATATATATATGACAATTCGTCTCTGTTTATATCTGTTTAGTTTATATCTAATATCTTTAAGATTATTTCAATATCTATTATCATCTAATTATTATTATTATTATTATTATTATCAATATGTAACATTTCCTGTTAAACACATTTAATACATCATCTCTCCTGTTTACATGTACAGAATTTACACACATTATTCTGTACCCACTGCACAAAATATACAATAAAGTCTTTTAAATCTGTCACTCTTGTAGAAAATGGTTTTGATATATTTGTTCTTTTCTTTTCTAATATTTGTTTTACTGTAACTGTAATGTGTAATAGTTTAGTTGTATAAAGTGTATAAAGTAATAATGTTTATTTGTTGTTGTTAAGGTTGGCAGAGCTGCAGGAATCATGGGAGCCGGTACGTACACATCAGCACAGTACAGCACACAAATAAAATAATCTTCATTTAATTCATTTATATTTAAATCCATGGCTGTAATTTGGTATTTGGAGAACAGCAAAATGTCACGTATTGAGTAAGCGTCCGAAATACCGGAGTGTTTGGAGTACTGAAATGTCCAGGATGCTGCAGTTTCGAAGATATTGACGTTCTACCGTCTATAGCACAACTGTGCATACGACTTATTTATTTTTCAGTTAATTTTATCATTTTGTACATATGTGTATTTTTTTTGGTAATCTCATCTTGTTGTCTCTGTGTACCGGAAGCGTATGACGCTGAAACAACTTCCTTGTATGCGCAAGCAATAAAGCTGATTCTGATTCTGATACTGAAGTGACAAGCATAAAAAGTGTCCAGAATCCTTTAGTGGGAATGCTGAGGTGTCCTGGATACTGTAGTTTCAAGCATACTGAAGTGTTCAGATGACTGAAGTGCCTAGGATACTGGAGTGCTAAGAAAGCGTCTAGGATAGTGAAGTGTCTGCAGTACTAGAGCGTCTGGATTATTGAAGTGTTTAGGATTTTTTAGTGTCCAGAATAATGCAGTGTCCAGGACACTGAAGTGTTTGTGGTAGTATAATGTCTGGAATACTGTAGTGTCCAGGATAGTGCAGTGTTTGTGGTAGTATAATGTCTGGAATACTGCAATGTCCAGGATACTGAAGTGTTTCAGGAATACTTTTATGTGTGTTGTACTCAAGCGTCCATGACACTAGAGTATGCAGATTATGACACTCTTGAATTAAATAGAAAAACTAACATAGATTTACAATGCATAATTTTTCTGTTATTTGGAATACTGTAGCGTCCTGGATATTGCTCCTGCATACTTTTAATACTATTAGTCAGAAGACATTTTAGTTGGTAGGTTGATTTCATAGAGACAGACAGATGATGGGGTCACACGTGGAAGACTGGTGATGGTGTTGGTGTTTGTTGACCAAAGCTCAGTCTCCAGTGTGATCTGTAACCGATCCGAGACTCCTGGCGCTGTTCTAATGTCCGTGTGGATGTCTGAGGTCAGAGCAACAGTGGACCGCTCTGTCTCTATGTCCTTCCACACACCGCGCCGAGTGCCTCTCCAATAAAAGGGAATAATGTCGATTCAAAGCAGCTTTTGTGCTTCACGGGATTTCACACTCTCTTGGGCTTTTCCTCTTTTTTGCTCACATCCCTGGCCAACTTGGTGTGTGTGTGTTTCTGTGTTTTAGGTTCTGCAGAAATGCACACACACAATACACCAAACAACCTGTATAAAGAATAATAAGAATAAAACTGCAGTTTTAAGCACTGTTATTGAAAAACAGTGTTCTTGAAGTGTTTGGGTGTACTACAGTGTCCAGAATACTGGTGTCCACAGTACTGGAGTGTCTGCAATCTAGAACTGTATACGGGACTAAAGTGTCTGGAATCTAGTAATGTCCAGGGTCCAGAATACAGTAATTATAAAAGGACAAAACAGCATTTGTAGGCTCTACATTGATATTGGAGTTTTATATGGTTAAAATAATGTAATATTTTTCCCAACCTTAGTAAATCTGATTGTGAGGTCCATCATCTTCAAATATTATAAGATATTATATTGCCATATTACTCGTTCCCAGATCCAACACTCAGCACCTCTGTATCTGCTAAAGCCAAAGTTTTATAATAAAAGTCTTGTGTTTACATTTCTTTTTCCTTTTGCTCTACAGTGTTCCTGTCAGCAGACACGGCGCATGCCGTGCTGAAAAGGCTCCCAAGAGCCAACTTCTTCCTGGAGGAGATGAAGCAGGGAAACATTCAGCGCGAATGCAGGGAGGAGATCTGTAACTACGAGGAGGCCCGAGAGGCTTTTGAGAATGACGAGAAGACGGTGAGCGTTTAGGGCAACACCCACTCACGTGCACGGACCCTGATGCCCGGATGTTGTGTTCTTAGGAATTTCCTGCAAGCAAAAGGAAATGAGTTATCAGCAGGAAGTGAATATGACTTCATTAAGTATTCCTCAGAGACATGATTGTGATTCATTCTGGGTTAAAGGGCATTTTATCTTGAGCAATAATACGTTAAGACACTTCAGAAGGGAAGTGAAATGCAAAGTAAAACAGTATTAACAGCATTTTGTCAGTCTGTCTTTTAATGGGTCAGAGGTTTAATATTTCAAAAGGCCAGAAATAAAAAGAACATTGTTATTGCAAAAGCAATTTCCAGCAGTCAGTTTTATCCCAGAAACCAATCGTGACATCTTACCAACAATGGCCAGAGACCAACCACACCTTAGCAACAACAGCCAGTGACCACTCCCTCCTTTTCAACAACAGCCAGTGACCACTCCCTCCTTTTCAACAACAGCCAGTGACCACTCCCTCCTTTTCAACAACAGCCAGTGACCACTCCCTCCTTTTCAACAACAGCCAGTGACCACTCCCTCCTTTTCAACAACAGCCAGTGACCACTCCCTCCTTTTCAACAACAGCCAGTGACCACTCCCTCCTTTTCAACAACACCAAGCTATCAGTTATACCTCGACAATCACACCTCAGCGACCTATCATGTCTCAGCAACAGTATCCTACAATCAATAACACATCAGCAGCTATGCCCAACATCTATCCATACCTCAGCACGTATGTGCAGTGACCAACTACAGCACAGCTCTCAGAGTAAAAAAAATTAATTTGGTAAACTGTTGCACCTGCTTCCTCTGACTAGGGTTCACAAACAGCTCAGAGGAAATTACACTTTTGTCCTGTCTCCACTTCAGGTTACAAAGCAAAGTACCTCGTGGAATTTCCTCTGAGCTGTTTGCGTAACTAGTGCGGAAACTGGATTGTAAAAAAAAAAAGGATTAAAAAAACGGCCCTTTATAAAAATCATACAGATTCCAGGTGCAGCATTTTCACACCTCTGAAAGTCGGGCATGTGCTCAGCGCTCGAAAGCCAAAAGAAACGTGACCCGTCGGTTTCTGACGTCTGAAGGCCACAGAGTTTCTGTATAGCCTGGAGCAGTGTCTAAAATTACACATGCTTCTTTAGCTCAGTAAACAGTCACGTGTTGTGGACGTGACAAACGTGTTGACGTCTATAGCGCTGTTCACTAAACCAACTCAATTTACACAGCAGTAGAAAGAAAACGCCTAGAGAACTACAAGTGATTTTGTTTCATCCAAAAATTGTGATTAATCAAAAAATTGTCACTATGGAAACTACATCTTTGACTTTTTATATTCAGCAACACTGTTAAATGAATGAGATCTATTTGAACACATTCGTTTCATAAATGAGCGCAACACCTAACCATTTGTGGTTTACGTTCTGATATTTTTTATATTTATTATCTGGGTCAGACTAGTTGATGTCATTAAAACTCACCCCTCTGTTTTGCTCTTTGATTGGCTGCAGCGGCGATTCTGGGAGGAGTATCAGCGCGAGAGCAGCCCAAAACCCGGAGGACTTCAGTCCATAGTGGGCGGAGTCAACTCGTTGTACCTAGTCTTGCCCCTACTGCTGTTGCTGCTTCTCATCGTTGTCGTCTCATTCACCGCATGGAAATGCCACTCACGCAAAAGATCCCAGCGCAGCCCGGCTATGGGCCAGAGAGACTCTGCCCTCGCCGTCGTTTCCATGGACCAGTGGGGGCAAAGTTACCAGCCTGATCCGACCTATTCTGGTGATGACATCACACCAGGGCAGGTCAGCGTCGCGGATCCGCCTCCGTCTTATGAGGAAGCCGTGGGTCACATGGATATCCGCGTGGAGACGGAGCCTCCGCCCCAATATGACGACATCATCATAGGCTCTGCGAGCAACCCTATGATTGGCCAGGCCAAGTGAAGCACTTTCCAATCACAATGCAGCTGCACTCCTGAGGTTTACTCCACGCCAACCGCTGCTTCTATTAGTGCTCTTTATCACAAGAGACTGCACGTAACTCACCTGTTTGCTGCTGAAACAGACATTTAATACACTTAATACAAGCAAAAGCCAGAAATAAGAGCAACCATATACTTAGTTTTACACACAATATCAGTCTGGAGAATAGGATGCAACCCCTTACAATCTGCTCACAGACAAATATAGTGATGTTGCATGAGTGCAACAGGCATTTTTATTTAATTTTTATTATATTATGTTGGTGTAATTACTAAACTAAGTTAATTTTTTATAGTATTTAAAACCAAGTCACTAAAAGGAAGACATCAGATGTATTTAGTCAAAGTGGTTCACATGCAAAATAGGAATAACTTTATTTTCCTTTTTATTGTCTGAATATATATAATTTTGGGGCAAAAACATTCTTCGCTCCCCTATGAACAATTTCCCATAGCTGTTGGAGAATTACGACTACCGCTGCAAACATAAGTAGACATGCAAAAATTAGTACATCTTATAATCCAGGAAAGAATATATTTCATCCAAACGGAGCAGCCTAACCAGCAGAGGAATCAAACCGTGAGGAAGAAAACACAATGCTTTTGTTTACCAGGAATGAACTTATGTGTGAGGCAGTTAAGAGGTTTAGATGCAACAATTTGTCCGATGCTGCCGTTGCTGCTTTTGGAGTGAGCCGTCTCGCTGCCATTCCTCATCAGGCTCCACTGCTGCTGGACCTGAACCCTGAAATCGAGCCAAACCTCAGCTCTCGGCTGCAAACAGCCTGAGTCATAGGATCGAGAAAAGCCGAGGAAGCACACGTTCCTCTTTGGTCTCTTCTGCTTCTATTTTAAACCTTACCTTTCCAATATTCCAGCCCATTACGTAGTGCAACAGTAGCACCCATGATCCATTAGCTGTAACACAGAGTGTGTGTGTGTGTGTGTGTGTGTGTGTGTGTGTGCTCTAACACACCTAATCGATAGGAAACAAGTGTGTGAGGGTAGAACAAGCGCTAACCGGTGCAGCGCTGTAGCCAAACTAGCATCCAGCTTCATATACACCAGCAAGCGTGAACACGTGCATGACTGTGAAATTAAAACCTCTACCACATTTTATGCAAATGAGTTATAACACCGTTGAGCGATGAAGTGACGTACCGGGTTTGGTATACTATCTCATATCTCTGTTCGTTTGATTACGGAAAAGAAAAACGTTACAGACGTTTCTGTAACACGAGGAACGAACCTTTACATGTCATAACGTTCTAGGAAAATAATCAACAACTACCTTTTTTTTATCCCTCTTATACCACAGATGTTTGTCTGCAAGTACATTTTTATATTTTGTCACAGAATATTTTTTGTCCATCTATGGATACAGGATTATGTGTAAATTTGATATTGTTATTGCATCACAAGTAGAAAATTGAGATGTAATTCTCTTTTTGTTTTATTAACATCAGAAGAGAAAAGAGAGAGAGAGAGAGAGAGAGAGAGAGACGTTGGTGAGGAAATAACGTTTCTAGCTGCTGAAACGTAAGTGATGAACTATCAGGCACGGGAACTAGTTGTGTGAACGTTCCACAATGCTAAATGTAACTTTGAGTGGATAAAAAAAAAATACAGTATGTTGTTTTTAATTAACAGTGTAATTGGAGGTAAATAATTATGGTATCAGAGGAATAAAACGGCTCAGGACGTGCTGTTGTTATCAACATAATCACCTCTCCTTCGTCGTGCCAGGCTCGTCTACTCTTCTATAAGAGCCTTAAACTAAGCGTTTTATTCCTCTTCTGCAACCTCTTATTTACCTGGCACCCCACCCCCCGCCTCCCCGGTGCACCGAATCACATTCCTACAGATGAAATGATCTAGCGTTTTCTCTTAGCAAGAAAGTGATATTTACTTTATTGTGGCCGAGAGTCACGTGGATTAAAGTTAAAAAAAAAGAATGTAAAATATTCAGCCGATCGAAAGGCAGCGTCAGGACCGTCGTCTTTAAAGAAGGACAGATTTAAAGACGAGACTTTTGTGGAAGTCTGGAAAAAAGCAGCTTCAAGTTTAACTTTTTTCATAAGAAAATCACAATAACGACCTTCAAACTCATCATCATGCACAACACTTGGTCTTGAGTGTTTGTTTTTTATATGACAGCATGCAGGATTTCAGTTACGCTGTGTTTAATGTCTGACGTGAGATCGAGTTGTACTTCGTGTGTGGTCTTTTCTTTTTAATCAGATACAGAGATACACATTTTTCCTGGGAAAATGAGGATTTACTTTTTTTTTTAAATGTATTTATTTTATTTTATTTTCCCCCTCTGAGTTTTATCTGTATAGCCATATCTGGACATAAGACATTTTTTAAGATGTGCAAAAGTTTACTTTTTAAAGTTAAAGAACTTTTTGTTTTCTTTACACCAGATTTAGGCCATGAGCCAAGGGATCTTTTCCCAAAACAGTAAAACAGTGAAAGTGTAGGATTTTGGTCTACGGTTTTAGACCCGCTCTTATTTTTGGTAACCTGGCCTCATGGCGTTCCGCTGGTCAGCTTCGTGTGGCGTTTTATTATTATTATTATTATTTATTTTTTTTTTAAATCAAGAAAGATTTACAGGAAAGAATGTGAGTTAGCTGCAGTAGCCTCATCGCTCTAGTGCCAAACTAAACAAGCAAACTTCTCACGCTGAATATAGAATAACAACGTGAAGATCTTGTAAGAGATGTAAATAATATTAATAATAATATTAATAATCCAAACTTAAAGGGAAAAGGAAAGCATAAAGGAAAACTCCTCCCTGATGGACTTTCTTTGACTTTTCTGATTTTCCCCCCATGTGATAGTTCAGTGGTATTAATGTTGCGTTCACTCACCTCAACTCAAACTGGGAAAATTCACTATTCATAGCAATGAAAATAACATGAAAGTGTAGTTTGACTAAAAATCTCACAATAAGCAAATTAACATTCATCAATTAAACATTAACCAGTGCTGAATATTTTGTGGAGCTTAACATCACTTCTGTTGGAGATCACTGAAACGTTTATTCCGTCGTCTCAACCTGCCGACTTCTGTCACGTCACAACCAGTTCGGTATAAACATCCTTTGTGTGCTTCAGGGTGGAGTTTTCCTTTAGTCTGATATTAATATGTTAATTACAGTGGGAGTGTGTGTGTGTGTGTGTGTGTGTGTGTGATTGTGTGTTAATAAAAACGATGCTCTTTGGTGCTTTGGGGAATTTTGGGGTTTGTGATTTGAAACTTTGAGCTTTAGCGCCTCCTACAGGTGGAAATGACTAGTTACTTCTCAACCAGATTTTAATCCTACTGACTGAGAATCGAAGCATGATTTCAGAAAGCCTTTATAGGACTGTGTGTGTGTGTGTGAGAGAGAGAGAGAGAGAAAACACTAACAAAAAAATGCAATTTTTTTCATTAATGTGTGAATGCACTTTTATAAAACAAACACTTGCTGAATATTGTGTAAAATAAAACTATAAATACTAAACACGATGCACACTGACATCAGCTGTTTGTCTCTCATGCCAAGCCTTTACATATTTTACTTTACGTGTTCCTCTCAGTGTGTGTGTGAATCGTGACACAGCGAGACACAGTGCGGCTTCAGTTAAGAGTGTGTACAGTTCTGCTTCAGCCTTATTCACAAAATTAAAGATTAAGATGTGTGTATAATATAAGGAAAAAAAAAGATTTTTCTTTTGGAAAATGACTGAGCTTGGATTTTTTTTTTATGTAATAAATGTATTTTGACCCACATCCTGTTTTTTTTTTTTTTGGTATGGTATTTGTTTGAGACATTAAAATGAGCCCTTTTTAAATAGTCTTACAAAGATATCTTTTATTTGAGATCAAAATAAACGTACAAAATGCAGATTATACGAACAAATATTCATTCTTATTAAAAGCAAGGGCAAAAGGACTGTAGAAATGTTACTGCATAATAAAGGCATTATAAAGGTGTAATAACATCTCTCCTAGAACACGTACGTAGATCCAGCTTTCAGTTGTATCTGAACATTAAAGGAAAACTCGGAGGGATTCGTCCACGTTTCACCAGAAGGAAACACGTTTACTCCGAACTCACTTCACGTGGAAGCTGTCTGAGGGCAGAGGGTGAAGATTTCTAATCAATGTTTATTTTACTTTGAGTAAGATGAAGAGATGAAGGACTTTTCCTCAGGAGGATCACAAGCTTTGTTAAGGTTACAGTGCATCTGAGGCTGGAATGGCGTAGGGATACCTCACAGATAACAGGAACTACTTTTCACTTGGTTAATAAAACTACACGAGAACAGATTTATGACCTAGTTCTTTCATTTCGGTCTCATTCTCCCAACTTCAGTGATTTATACAATCGTAGGTTTAACTACAAATTTTAACACCTGCCCTCTGTGAGTTTATGTCAGTGGTTATGATACAAACATGGATGGATATTAAGATTTAACAAACAAAATCACATGATTCACATCTCTCGGATCTTTCACAATGTTTATAAACATGCTATAAACTTGATCTTCTTATAAAATAATTACAAATGTGTTTGTCACCTGAACAGTAAAATTACGCACGCACGCATACGCAGGCACGGACCAAGCTTAATGCCTCAGAAGAAGAAGAACAGCAGCCCTTCAGCTGAGGACTAATCAGGCCCCGAATCAGCAGAAATCACACTCCAGGCTACAAAAGAAGTGTAACACACTAAATACAGAGAGACGAGTGACGTGGGACATGTCCTGTGTGGACCAGGGTTTAGCGTCTGTCTGAAAGAGAGTCTGAAACAGACGTCTAGAACGAAGAAAAGACGGAAAAGACTGAAGGTTTAATTATAATCCTGGAGAGAATAATGAGCAGGCAGCAATGGACCTGAATGTAATGCATCAGTGACATCATCACTATTATAAAGGGCGTTTAGAGTGTGTGTGTGTGTGTGTGGTCTCTCAGATCCACTCCTTAGGGCTGCGTAAAACTTTCAGCATCTCTGCTTCTTTAGTGCCTTCAGCAGGTTCGTGCATGTACTCCCACCTACACACACACGCGCAGACACACGCGCAGACACACGCGCAGACACACGCGCAGACACACGCGCAGACACACGCGCAGACACACGCGCAGACACACGCGCAGACACACGCGCAGACACACACGCAGACACACGAGAAAATTTCAGGAAGAGTTTTGGACAAAACACAAACAGTCTTGAACATTAAACTCATCAGAAGGTCAAGTTGTTTCTAAACAGACCGTGCTGTGAGAGGCAGAGACATGATGATGCTCTCAATCCTGGAGCCAGGCGTAGCGAGGCCGAACTTTACACCGCGATCGTACACCAAGTTAAACTCCACGTACCTAAAACACACAGCTTCTGTTACGTGCCGTTCTGACGTGTGGTATTTTATTATACTGTATGGAGAAGGTCATGAGCGTGAACTCACCTGCCGCGTCTGATCTGCTGCCAGTCTTTCTCCTCCTGAGTAAACGTATCGGCGAGGTGTTTACGGACGATGGGCAGGTAGCACGGCACCACCGTCTTAGCGCAGCTCTTCACGAAGCTGAAGGCCTCCTCCTGACTCGGGGAATCCAAATCATCAAAGAAAATCCCGCCGATGCCCCGAGTCTCATTCCGATGACGGATGTAGAAGTAACGGTCACACCTGAGAGAAGAGGAGGAGCAGAAAGAGGAAGAGGGGTTTAAGCACAAACTCCTCTGACGCTGAAGACTCCTTCAACAAATGTTTAATAAGACAAAAGGGAGTATTTTACTTCATAACTGAAATAAAAAAGTGTAGTGCAGAAAAAAGTGAAAGCAAAGTGTTTCCTTATGTATAAAAAAGAAATGTAGCTAAAGTTTGTACACGGATAAAATGTCGTTTCTCACCATTAAAACACACGTATACTCAGAGTGCATTAATGGTAATACTTGAAAAAACAAAACAAAAAAAACAATTGTTTCGACTCGGGCTCTAATAAGAAATCTATACACTTTCTCCCCAAATTGCACCACCAGTGTGATTTTTTAGAGGCCTGATATTCCCCTCCTTCTGAGGACGTTTGTTCTCCAGTTGTTGAGATATAAAAACTTTACTTTTTAGCCTAGTGGTTAAGGTGTTGGTCTACTGATCAGAAGGTTGTGAGCCTGAACCCCAGATCCACTGAGCTGCCACTGCTGGGCCCCTTAGCAAGGCCCTTAACCATCAGTTTCTCAGCTCTGGATAAGGGAGTCTGCTAAATGTCCAAATGACAAACTGTAACCACACTGTAACACCACAAAGAAAGGCAGATACAGTCGTATCCCTTAAAGCTCACTGAGCACTGATTCTCGCTCAGTGAACATCTGGAGCTGAATATAATGCAGAACTGTTCACCCAGCACACACACACACAAACTCTCTAACACACACACACACACACACACACAATTCTCTAACACACATACCACTTCTTGAAGTTGGGGTAATACTGAGGGTTGTGCTTGTCACAGGCGTCACGGAGAACACTGTGGAACAGAACGCCGTCATCCTCGTTTATGTAAACTGGAGTCAGATCAGTTCCTCCTCCAAACCACCACTGCTTACTGCCTGAGAGATAGAGAGAGGGAGGGAGAGGGAAACAGTGAGACGGAGACAGAAAGCAAGACAGACAGAGAGACAGACAGACAGAGAGAAAGAGGGAGTGAGATACATTCAGACAGAAAGCGAGCGAGAGATAGAGAGAGAGAGAGGTGTGTGGTTGCTAGATAACATTTTTCTATATACAGACTCTTTGGAGCTTTGGAGATAAAACTCACCGTCTGCTTCCTCCACCTCAAAGTATCTGTAGTTGAAGTGCACTGTGGGAATGTGGGGGTTTTTGGGGTGGATCACAGAGCTGACGCCCATTGCGACGAAGGGCAGCTTCCCTGAAACACACAGATAAGATGAGGACGGTTAGACAATTCAACACCCACGTCACGTAAAAAGGGTGCATGTGTCAGGCCATGAGTCGCTCTCTCTCTCTCTCACACACACACACAAGGTGTTTATTTTCTCCGACCAAAGCTCTGAGTATAGTGGAGGTTTATATTGTTACACTGAGTTAGCTTCAAGAGAGCTTTCTAGCTGCTATAACATAAGTGAGAACAGAAAGTGACTTTCATCCTGTAATTTTATAACTCCAGCTCTCAGATCTAACGGCTCTCCGAAGCGTATACATCCCTCTTTAGACCCCTGTGTAGGCATCAGGAGCTCAGACCAGACCGTAAGCAGCACCGTGTGTCCCGTATGTATGAAACGTAACAGGAAGTTGTTTGCTTACCGTCTTTCCCCTTCAGCTCTTTTCCACGGCTGCGCATCTGTTTGGCCGCTTCTTCAGACAGGTGACCGAACACCACCGAGACATTCACGCCAGCTTTCTCAAACACTTTACTGTCCTGTAACACACAGCTGATCCCTCCGCCACCTACAAAGTGTGAAAGTAAAACGGAAATATGTTTGCTGTGTTCACTCTGTGTCCATCTCAATCAAACCTATATGGTTGTGACACAGTTCTCACCCATGATGAGACTTTCATTTGAGAATTACATTTGTGTAAAAGTACAGCGAACCTCAACAACACTAAATACTCCATGACACCCTAAAGACAACCTTTTAAAACATCCTGACGTCCTGTGATCATCACCCAAACCTCTCAAAGCTCCATCACCAGTCCAGGAGCAAACATGGACTTCCTTTTGGATTGTTTATATATATATAAATAAATCAGAACATCACCTTCCTGACGGCTCCAGCGATCGACTCTGAACCTTCCTCCGTCCACCTCCTCCAGAGCTCTGCAGAAGTCAGCCTGGGTCTCCATGATGAGCATCTCCATCCTGCTCCTCATCTCGTGCTTCCTCTGCTCCAGCACGCGCACGTCGGTGACCGGAGGCGCCATGAGATTCCTGCATCTCTCTGCGACGTCTCCTTCCACCTCTTCCTCCACCTTCTTCACTCTGGTGGCCATCTCAGCTTGCTGAAGACCACACACACCGACAGCCACCGTACCGAACACACCGGCTGCCATCAACACACCTTTAGTGCATTTACCGAAAGCAGGTGATCCACGTGTATCGGTCATGTTTGTAAACCTTCTAGACCACCCTGTAGACCACCCTGTAGACCACCCTGTAGACCACCTTCCTCCTGCTATAACGTGAGACTTACACACGTTTTTGGGCTGAAACACGCTGCAGAGTCGAACTGTAGCGTGTAAACTCCTGTTTAACGCGGACAACAGCGAGGAAGTCATGTTAAAGTTTACACGCGACACGAATCTCGTGACAGATCCACAAACTAACTGACTTCTGACTTCACGTGTCAAATCGCACGTATCTCACTCTGCAGCGCTCTCACATAGTCTGCCCTCCTTATTAAACTCTGATTGGCTGATACCATCGCTGCCCTTTCTGCGATTGGCTACAAGGACGCACATTTTAACATATAATTAAAAAACTTCCGGGTTTTAATTCAATCGCCAGTCAGAAATGAAGAAAATGTTCACAAAAAATAATTTATAAGATATCGGTAAATAAATAATTCTCACTCAAATGCTTTACTACGAGGTTATAGTTTAATCCGAAGTTGCGTTTTAAGGTTTTACATTTACAATTATATTTTCTGCAGGTATGCCTGTTTACGTCAGTGCGAATTGCTTTACGGCAGCGTCATAAAACGTTTTATTTACAAGCAGGAAACAATAAATCTTTAGTCCGTCGCTCTGCAAACTGAAGATAACACAAATCGCCACTAAATACAATTGATCGAACAGCCTAAAAACATATAAACAGTCAAATTTCATATAAACTATCAAATATCTTCTCTATGGCGTAGAGAACGGTTGTCATGGTAACAACCCCCCCTTCAGTTCTAACAATTATTATGTAGAATAATAAACAACTATATATAGTTTAGTGTATTTACATTCTAATGCAATTGTTTCGACTATATTTTTGTCCCCAGAATTTCAAAAAAAGTTAATCAAAGAATTTTTTTTTCAACATATTTTATAAAATGAGTTTTTATCGTTTCCTTTGCTTTTGCTAAAAATAATAATAATATTTTTTTGATATGATGATTGATATGGTAGGTTTTCTGTAAAGACACTGGGGTAAAGGACAGGACAAGCTCTCAGTGGTCATCTCATAGTCATAAAGGAGCCTTCACTCAACTTAACTCTCTCTCTCTCTCTCTCTCTCTCTCTCTCTCTCTCTCTCTATTCATGCAGGTTTATCACAGTGTTGTGCTTTATATATTCCAACACATATGAGCAATTTGATCAGAAAAATCAGGAAGCTGTACCAAATTTTTCCCAGCAGGACTGCGACGAGGACAACCTTATTCATTCCAGTCTGTTAATAACTTTAATGATTGTATAGAGATAATAAAGTACACTCAGACTGTGATATTAAATTCAATCTTTATGGCAAAAGCACAAAATTGACACATTCAGCTTAATATCAGGATGGAAATTAATCAACACTCGCTATTAATGAGCTACAACTATGTTGTAATCAATATTTTAAACATTTTTCAATTTTACTTTTGCTCACTGTAGATCACCCTCTGCAGTAATGCACTGAAATAAGAAAACAAAATACAAACAAACAAAATATATATAAATAAATATATATTCATTGGTCCGTCGCATAGTCAGGTGTCTGTGATTATGATTATGATTATGATTATTATTATTATTCATATTAGTATTATTAATAATATTATTATTGTCGTTGTTGTTATTATTATTGTTATTATTGTATTTTTTAAAATTATTATTAAATATTATTGTTATTATTATTATTATTATTATAAATAAATAAAACAAGATAATAACAATAATATAAGCAAAGCCGTTCGCCTTATTAATTATTCTGTATTTTCTCCTATCTTCGTGTGCGCATGCGCGGGGTTTACACCGGGCCGTGTTATGCGTCTCTGTGGCGACAGGCAGCTTGGAGAGGATTAAACTTCTACACACACACACACACACACACACACACACACACACACACACACACACACCGGAAGTTGACTGATACACGAGAAACGCTTCTGTTCTCCATAAAACAAACAAAAACAACAGTGTGTCTTACAGGTGAGTGGTATTACGTGTGTGTGTGTGTGTGTGTGTGTGTGTGTGTGTGTGTGTGTGTGTGTGTCAGAATTAACTGTCAGTTAAATTAAATTATTCAATTCTAATTTATTTCTATAGCACCTTTAACAATGGATATTGTCTCAAAGCAGGTTTACAGAACATAAGAAACATAACACAAAGATTTAAATTCCACTTACATTATGTGTGTTACGTTATTATTTATTTTTAACACTTAATAATAACATGACATATATGAAGTTCTACAGACAGTGAGGTTGAGTTTGTAGTGTTTATTAAGTCCACTGGCTCCATCCTGGTCTAATACATTTATTATGTGTTAAATGAACACAAATCAACATTATAGTGAAACTAGTTAAAAAACTGTTTAATGCAATTAAATGCATAGTAATGTTCATAAAATGGAAGAAAAAATCTAGACTGTCCAATACATCAGTTGATCATCACTCTGTCTGATACACCACTCTGTCTGATACACCACTCTGTCTGATACACCACTCTGTCTGATACACCACTCTGTCTGATACACCACTCTGTCTGATACACCACTCTGTCTGATACACCACTCTGTCTGATACACCACTCTGTCTGATACACCACTTAGTCAGATACATAATTCTGTCTAATACACCACTCTGTCTGATACACCACTCTGTCTGACACACCACTCTGTCTGATACACCACTCTGTCTGATACACCACTTAGTCAGATACATAATTCTGTCTAATACACCACTCTGTCTGATACACCACTCTGTCTGATACACCACTCTGTCTGATACACCACACTGTCTGATACACCACTCTGTCTGATACACCACACTGTCTGATACACCACTCTGTCTGATACACCACTCTGTCTAATACACCACTTAGTCAGATACATAATTCTGTCTAATACACCACTCTGTCTGATACATCACACTGTCTAATACACCACTCTGTCTGATACACCACTCTGTCTGATACACCACACTGTCTGATACACCACTCTGTCTGATACACCACACTGTCTGATACACCACTCTGTCTGATACACCACTCTGTCTAATACACCACTTAGTCAGATACATAATTCTGTCTAATACACCACTCTGTCAGATACATCACACTCTGTCTGATACACCACTCTGTCTGATACACCACACTGTCTGATACACCACTCTGTCTGATACACCACTCTGTCTGATACACCACTCTGTCTGATACATCACTCTGTCTGATACACCACTCTGTCTGATACACCACTCTGTCTGATACACCACTCTGTCAGATACATCACACTCTGTCTGATACACCACACTGTCTGATACATCACTCTGTCTGATACACCACTCTGTCTGATACACCACACTGTCTGATACATCACTCTGTCTGATACACCACTTAGTCAGATACATAATTCTGTCTAATACACCACTCTGTCTGATACACCACACTGTCTGATACATCACTCTGTCTGATACACCACTTAGTCAGATACATAATTCTGTCTAATACACCACTCTGTCTGATACATCACACTGTCTAATACACCACTCTGTCAGATACATCACACTCTGTCTGATACACCACTCTGTCTGATACACCACACTGTCTGATACACCACTCTGTCTAATACACCACTCTGTCTAATACACCACTCTGTCAGATACACCACTCAGTCTGATACACCACTCAGTCTGATACACCACTCAGTCTGATACACCACTCAGTCTGATACACCACTCTGTCTGATACACCACTCTGTCTGATACACCACTCAGTCTGATACACCACACTGTCTGATACATCTGACTGTTACATGTTTCATAATTTGTTTATTACTGGATTCTCTTTAGGGGAGAGTGCGAGACAGAGAGAGAGAGAGAGAGACAGAGAGAGACAGGGAGAGAGAGAGAGATGAGCATGGCCGTGAGTATTAACACGCAGGACGAATATGAGGACGACTTTGAGAAAGATCTGAACTGGCTGATCAGTGAGGACAGCAAGAATAATCAGCAGGTAAGTGTGTGTGTGTGTGTGTGTGTGTGTGTGTGTGTGTGTGTGTGTGTGTGTGTGTGTGTGCTGAAAATGGAGACAGATACATAAAGAGGCTGTGTTTAATAATGTATTGCAGCGAGACATAGTTCTACATTTCTGTGAAAGTGTGTGTGTGTGAGTGTGTGTGTGTTTGTGTGTCTGGATAGGTTTCAAACAACCAGCACATGCTCGTGTCTGATTTCTCACACACACTCACTGCAAACTCTTTGTCTGTTCTCTACACAATCACATACACAAAAAGATTCACACTCAAAGTTTATGGTATGCACATACTGAATTTTTCAGAATGCCTTTGACCCGTGACACGACTGCTTACATATTTAATGCCTTAATTAAGAGTTAATAAATTAAACATTTGGGTTTTAAGTCATTAGTATCTTTAATGAGGTCTAAATAGTGAACTACAGCTGGTTAAGAGGGACACACACTTTTTTTTTGCTAATGGCATTAAATAAACATTTTTTTAAGCTCTTCCATTGTTTTTCACCCAGAAAACAAATGGGGTGCAAACTTTTGCACTCATCCATATAATCACAAAAGTAAATGAAAGGGGCTGATTAATTTCCTGAGTGCACACTACAACTGCAATGAATCATCAAACTGACAACTTTATACAGCTGAGATCCATCCTGCTATTAACTGCTCCTGCTTTTATCCAAACCAGGATGAAGATGACATTGAAGCCCAGATAGACCGTGAGCTGGAAGATGAGGAACAACAGAAGGAAGTTGACCAAGGGCAAAGTAAACACAGCACAGACGACGATGGAGATAGCGAAAGATGGCCGACGCCCATGGACCCTTTGGAAGATGAGTTAGATGTCGACGCTGGATCTAAACATGAGCAGGATGATGAAGATTTGGAAGAGGAGAAGAAATCCATCCATAAGAAGATCGAGCAGGCCAACAAGCAGCTACAGGACCAGGAGGCGCCGGATGAGACGCGTCGCCGCCGTCTGCACTTCAAAGACACGCTGGTGGACCTGGTGGTTCCTGCCAGCGACCTGGAGGACAGTCCGGCAGACGTTTCAGGCGACATGCTGAAGCTAAAGATCTCCACTCAGGCGGAAAGCGACGGACCAGACGGACACAGAGAGGGAGCGAGAGAAGGACGAGTGCTGGTGGAGAAGGATGGGAAATTTGATCTAGTGAGTCTGAAAGAGATGGAGAGTCCCGGGCTGCTCCCGCCTCTCCCTGAGACTCAACGGGAACAAGGCAAGAGTCCGTCCTCTTCCCCGAAACCACTCTCCAGCTCCGGTTCTTCAGCCTCCTCCGAACCTCGCTACGCACCCAGGCCTCCGACACGACCGCGGGCGCGTCCCAATTCAGCCAGCAACATGCAAAGGATGGTGTTTAGACACGGCAGCAAGCGTAGGGTTCAATCAGCCAGCGGGGTTTCGACTCATGCCACATTTTTCCTCTCGCCGCAGCAGAAAGATGTGCTAAACAAACAACAGGAGAGGAGAGAGAAAATCGCCAGAGAGGTGGTGACAAAATCACACTCAAATTTCATCTAACAATAAGAAGCATTGTAAAAGTAAAACACAACTTAATATACGGTCTGCTTTTGTGTTACCGTATGATCCAGGAAGAAGAGCGGAGGCGTGAGGAAGAGGAGCAGAAGCGCCAGGAGAACGAGCTGGCATTCAGGTCGTGGCTGATGAAGAAGAAGCAGCAGCTGCAGGACAACAGGAGAGTGCAGAGAGCTCAGGAGATGGAGAGGATGAGCGGAAAGGTGTGAATCAGGAGCGTGTTCATAACAAGTGCAGGAGGAAGTTTCAGTGTATGTCTAGATGATAACGATACAGCGGCTCACCTTGTGCGTGTGTGTGTGATTGTGATTAGTTAACGCTGCAGCATGTGTGTATCCGTGTTTCTCTGGATGTGTGCAGAGGGAATGTTGTGACTGCGAGGAGGCCTTTAAACAGTGGCTACAGAAGAAGCAGCAGCAGCAGCTGAAGGAGCGACAGCTGGAGGAGATGAGGAGGCTCGAGATGGAGAGCAGCAGCTACCTGCACCAACCTGAGGAGTGTGAGAAAGCCTTCAGATTGTGAGTCCACAACACACACAACACACATTCACTGTCAAAGTGCCTAACGTTCAGTGTACACGATTTATAGAAACCATCAAGCATTTGTCTTTTAAGACGACTCTCACGTCACACTTAGGATTAGGATTAGACTTAGATTTTGAGGGTTAGGAATAAAGTACCACAGAATGTTTCATAGTGATCCTCTAGAATTCTAGATCTCTGTGGAACATTGCATTGTTATATAGGAAAATAATCCTATATAGGAATTGTAATTGTATAGGAAAATAATCAACAATGGCATGGTGTGATGGAGTGGAGTTACTGTTATCACCACAAACTTTAGTTCAGTCTCTACTCATACTCTACAGGTGTCTATTACCCACACATGTCACAATGCATTATGGGTAATCTGTATACAGTGTTATTTTCGTTAAGTGAGTACAGGTACCCAGACTGTGTGTTTCTGTGCAGGTGGTTGAGGAGGAAGCGGGTGGAGAAGCGCTTGGAGCAACAGGCTGCTCGAGAGCGCTCCCGCAGGCTGCTGATGGAGGAACGACGGACCAGACGCATGCAGGACCTCTACTACCCCGTCAACGAGATCCAGTCCCTCCATTTCAACCAGCCCTACCGCTTTTAACACCGGCCAGTTTTAAAATCACCACAACTACCACTTCTAATATTCACCCAACTCCAAAATTACCATGGCGAGCACTTTTCTAGCTCCACCCAATTCTCAAATCACCATTCTACACTCACTGCTACACCTCACAACTGAGCTCCTCCCAGTTCCAGGCTCCGTTTGCAACGGATCAATAAAATCTCATTCTCAGTTCCCATGCTTACAGCTCTTTTTCTCCTCCCAACACTGTATTCAATCTATTTCCGTCATTAACCTTTACACATAAACCCGTGTAAAAGTATATCTACTGATTATTTAGCCAGAATGTATATTTTTGTCATTGTACTACACATTACACTGTAGTTATGTCCTATTTATGTTGTGATATGTTGAAGATTATATTGTGGAGTAAACTCTTAACCTGTTTGATGGGAAAAAATACCTAGATGTATACTTATATTAATAAAAATCCAAGCACTATTTTCTGCAGAACGTCTTCGGCTTGATGTTTAGAACTATTTTGGGGAAGTGGAGAAATTAAAACGCGACAACTAAGTAATTGTTACATCGTTAAACACCTGCAGCAGATGATTTTTCTTCCTCATATTTGTGTCATTCATAAGATTTATGGGTATTTCTGCAATATACTTATTATATACGTATTTTATTACGATTTTGTGTTGTTTGTTTTAATATAAGAAATATTTTATAATATATAATAAAATAATGTATATTATATTTAATATAAGATATATATTTTCTGAATTTTCAGGTGATTGTAGTCCAAACACAGATTAAACTACAACTCCCATAAACGCTCACTAGCTTATGCTAGGTGGCTAATCTTAGCTAACTATTAAGATTAGTTCGAACAAAGCAGAAAGGGTCACTTTGTAGAGATGAGCTGTATTTGTAATAATAATAATTCAATATAACCTGATTTTGGTTAGTTATATAAGTATCTAGCTAAATATATTTTTGAAACGTTTTTATTTTTCATTTAACAAAAACAGAGTTAGCTGGTTAGCGGAGTTGTGCCACCGGAAGTACCAGGATGAGCCACTTGTATCTGATTGGCTGAGACGACAAAGCGATTATTCTTCTCGAAAGTTCTTTCTTTGTTGTTTTTTTTTTGTTTGTTTAGCGTAACGAGCGTAACTTTTTTTTAAAAGCATAAAAACGTATTAAATTGTTAGGCTGACACGTTATACCCGTGTGTCGCTTTTTAAACCCGACTTGAACATGTACTTCCGGTCCCGGCGATGACGTAATCCCGCATCTCAGTGCTGTATAACAGCATCAGTACCGAAGCAGCAGCAGCACCGCAGGATCCGCAGAATAGACAAATTATTTCATCTTTTCAAGGCTTCGGACGCCGGAGTCACGGTGCTGCGACATGGACGAGCAAAAGGTGAGAGAGAAGAGGTGAAAAACGCTGCTGATGATTTAGAGATAACAAAGAGAGCGGATGCACGAGGCTTTATTTATTAGGATAATAAACAAACACACACAAGGGCACAGAGTCAGGTGTTTATACTGAACACACAACCCTCACACACACATCATATACAAGTATATTATTATACACTATGTTAAGTGACAGCAGCAGCAGGTGCATGTGTGTGTGGGGGGGTGGGTGCGGTAGAGGGGAGGGGGTGTATAAAGTCTGACCCTATAATAAGTCTTATTTATAACCAGAGCAGTTTATACTGTAATATAATGTGCTTCATCGTATCATTGTTCTGTTTAAGACCCTTATAGGAGTCTTGTGAATGATCTCAGGGTGATCAGGGCGTGGAGGAGCATCTGAGCTTCACATAGAGAAGATTTACAGAACATTTCTGCTTTAAATCACCTTTAATGTGTGTTTCTCTCTACACCTGACATACCTACGTGTGTCTCGACACGGTCAGGACCGCTTTTGGGAATCGGTCACTTCGTGTTTTAAAGTGGACCCGTAAAGAACATCTAAATTTAAAATCTCTTCTGGATCTACATGTGAAGACGCTTCGGTTCTTACGCCAAAGTTCACGCAGACACCGAAACTCTCCTTAGATCTGATCTATGTTTTTGTGCTTATATGATGAATGAGGTTGTGTAGGAATCTTTCTGTGTGTGTGTGTGTGTGTGTGTGTGTGTTAGACATGTATTCTCATTTCGAGCTCGCTCAGCCATAATGGTTATGTAATGTTAAATACTGTAGTATGGTCACATATCTTATGCACGTGTGTTTCAGGAGTCTCTCCAAAAAATTGTCAACACGTTGGCGCTGAAAAATGAGGAGATCCAGAACTTCATCTGCTGCCTGAAGCAAAATCTGCTGAACCTGGAGGTACATTGCACTGAAGATGATGGGTTTAATATACTTTTAAAAATTTGATAAAAGCTTTGATATTCGCCCTTTATTTTGGAGTCTTGTTTTTATTTATTCAGCACAGAGTTGTAATTTTTTAACCATTTAGACATAATTTTAAAGATGTAAACATGAGTAAAGGCTAAAAACACAACGAGGCTCATTTCGGAAAGAATTTGATGAGTAAAAAAACTGTATTTTAAACCTGACAATGTGGATGTTTTGGCTTGTAATTTGGGCTCAGCAACACACAAGTGATTTATTCCTAAAATAAATCACACTGTACAGTGGGAAACATCTCAGATGTGATGAAGTGAGAAGTCACTAGTAAAGTCAAGACATCAGCTTGATAAATGCCTGGCTGGAGCCAAAGCTGTTCTTACTAGCTGTGTGTCGGTCTGTGTGTGTCGGTCTGTGTGTGTCGGTCTGTGTGTGTCGGTCTGTGTGTGTCGGTCTGTGTGTGTCGGTCTGTGTGTGCGTGCGTCTGTGCGTGTCTGTGTGTGCTTGTGTGTCTGTGCGTGTGTGTCTCTGTGTGCATCTGTGCGTGTTTGTGCATCTGTGCGTGTTTGTGTGTCTGTGCGTGTTTGTGTGTCTGTGCGTGTTTGTGTGTGTACGTCTGTGTGTGTTTGTGTGTCTGTGTGTGCGTCTGTGCGTGTGCGTCTGTGTGTGCGCGTGTGTGTCTGTGTGTGCGCGTGTGTGTCTGTGTCTGTCGGTCTGTGTGTGTCGGTCTGTGTGTGCGTGCGTCTGTGTGTGTGCGTGTCTGTGTGTGCGTGTGTGTCTCTGTGTGCGTCTGTGCGTGTTTGTGTGTCTGTGCGTGTTTGTGTGTCTGTGTGTGTGCGTCTGTGTGTGTGCGTCTGTGTGTGTTTGTGTGTCTGTGTGTGTGCGTCTGTGCGTCTGTGTGTGTGCGTCTGTGTGTGTTTGTGTGTCTGTGTGTGTGTCTGTGTGTGTTTGTGTGTCTGTGTGTGTGCGTCTGTGTGTGTTTGTGCGTCTGTGTGTGTGCGTCTGTGTGTGTTTGTGTGTCTGTGTGTGTGTGTCTGTGCGTGTGCGTCTGTACGTGTGCGTCTGTGCGTGTCTGTGTGCGTGTGTGTGTGCGTAGGCGAACTCCACCCGTGTTCAGGAGGATCTGGAGTCAGAGTTCAGCTCTCTGCATGCTGTTCTGGATGAGCTGAAGGAGGGAATGGTGACCCGAATCAAGCAGGAACGAGCCAGTCGCACATATGAGTTACAGGTCAGAGCTGTTTTCTCTTCTTTAACAAACCAAAACACGTTTCACACTTTATAGAAAAAGACTTCACTGTCTGCACATTACTGCTGATCAGTAAATTAGGATTTTATGAATATGCAAAATGAAAACACTCCTCACACCACATGCCCCGCCCTTTTTAACTGGTAATGTATTTCCTTCATTTACATATTCAAACCAGATTATTTTTATGTTCAGTATAACACATAGGCTATTGGGCTACTCGCTCTGTGTGTGTGTGTGTGTGTGTCTGTGTGTGTCTGTGTGTGTCTGTGTGTGTCTGTGTGTGTCTGTGTGTGTCTGTGTGTGTCTGTGTGTGTCTGTGTGTGTGTGTGTGTGTGTGTGTTTTTTGTTCTTGAACAGTTTGGATTCAGGCACCCACTATACTGTGACTAATTCATACATAGGACACACCCACATCATTGTGACTGACAGGCATAGAAGCCACACCTCCTCCTCCTCATTCACTGTGACTGACAGACAGAGGCCACACCTCCTCTTCCTCCTCTTTTACCTGAACTTAAACTTTTACAGTATTGCATATAGTGAGACTGACTCCTCATTTTAATGTTTTCACCTTTAAATCCTGTATTACGTGGTGGAACCATAAATAATTAGTGGTGTTTCTCATTAATTAAACACGTCCCACGTGCGTGTGCGTGTTTGCTTTGTTCACGTATCTCTGAAACCAGAAGCTTCTTAATGGGTTTTTCAAAGCAGCCCTGATAATGAAGCTGGCTCGAGTGTTCATCATGAATCCACATGAATCAGGCTTGTTTAGTGTTCACTCAAAGGACAGGACGCACCTGGGAGAGTGTGTGAGATGTCTCACACACACACACACATACACACACACACACACACACACACAGACTTGAATTGAACTGATCCTCATTGATTTACACCTCTCTCTGTATAATCCTGCTTATGACCTTCAGTTTGACCTTCATACGAACGCTGGACGCTGATTCCTTACCGGATCGAACGTGTGTGTGTGTGTGTGTGAGATTGTAGCATTAGATATCCTAACACTTAACATATTTAACACAAATTTGTGTTTATATCATATGGAATTTATGGTGCGTTTAAGTGCATCATGTTATTTGATACTAATCGAACATCTGCGAGAGGATGCTGCTGGAAAATTAGAGCATTTAGCGGAAGCTAGCAATCGTGTAGCCTTTTTTTTTACTGTATAGACAAATAAAAGGCAGAATTTTTTTTGATTGCAGAAACCAGACAAAACTGTTCACATTATTAATGTTTTTTATCAGATGTTTGGTGGTTTGTGAGATTTTCAGCTCGAAACATATAGAGTGTGCAGTTTGTCTAGAAACATCTGCTGTAACATCTGTAACTTTAACTGTTATAACAGGATTGTTACATGAGTACATGCGTGCTCCTCGAAATAAATCTGTCTAGTGATTCTTTTAGATTTCACACAAATGGAGTCAAAAATGATCTGCGTAAGATCCTGGTGCAGACCTGCCGCAGATCACCAAATTACGGTGGCCGAGAAGTGCAAAACAAATGAACAAATCCGAAAACACATTAACAAGTCAGACAACCCGGAAGAGGTTGGTATAGATTGTGAATGGAAACTTGCTATCATTGGACGAGACACCTTTCATTCACCTGTATATCTTTAATGACAGGTGTCTTGTCCAATGATCGGTAAGTTTCCATTCACAAACTATACCTACCGCTTCCGGGTTGTCTGAATCGGTGCACGAAACACATTAACACATCAGAAAACACAACGACATTTCAGACAACCCGGAAGAGGTTGGTATAGTTTGTGATTGGACAAGACACCTGTCACTCAAGGTATACATGAAGTTCAACAGTCTGCTGCAGGGAAAAGTTGGAATGGATGGATGTACTGGATTACTGTGGATTAATTCTGTTATTTTCTTATATTTAAACGGAGAACTTTATACTTTACACATAAGATTCCATACCTGTATATCTTGAGTGACAGGTGTCTTGTCCAATGATCGGTAAGTTTCCATTCAAAAACAATACACTACCGTTTCAGGGTTGTCTGACTTGTCGTTGTGTTTTCAGATTTGTTAATTTGTTTTTGGATTTGTTAATTTGTTTTGCACTTCTCAGCCACTGTACCAAATCTCACAAATCTACACATCCATTCATTTTCTTGCATCGAAGCATTTAACAAACTATCAGCTGATGTGAACCGTGCAGTGAAGAGCTCGTGTCTCCACACCATGTTTCCTCAGAATCAGCTGAGCGCCTGTACAAAAGCCCTGGAGAGTTCTGAGGAGCTGCTGGAAACGGCCAATCAGACGCTCTGCTCGTCTGAGACGGACGGCTTCGCTCAGGTACACGCCCACTCCCGATACGGCGAATCTGAATCTGAAATGATGGAGAAAAAAAGCAGAAGAAGAAGAAGTGTGGAAGCTTTCTTTAATATGAACTCTAGTTCATTTAAACCTGTAAACAGTTTCTAACATCTTGTTTGTGTATTTTTTTTATTTTGTTTTTGTAGACAAAAGCAGTAGAACACAATGCGGCCCGAGTCCGTCAGTAAACCGTTTATTTAAACATCTTTTCTTGTTTCATAGCAAATTTGTTACTTCTAATGACCTCATGATATCGTGATCTTTTTGGTGTTACTTTCACGTGTGTATTTATATATTTTATTTAAATACCGGACGGATTTGTCGTTCTCTGCTGCAGTAACATGTCTGTGGATTGTACGTGACATCATCGTTGTAAGAAAGTGGCGCTTGTTGCCGTCACCGCTCATCTCGGCTGTCTCTGTGCTCGTGGTGACTGATGTATTGTTTAACTCTCTTTCTCTCTTTGTCTCTCTCTCTCTCTCTCTCTCTCTCTCTCTTTGTCGCTCTCTCTCTCTCTCTCTCTCTCTCTCTTTGTCGCTCTCTCTTGCTCTCTCTCTCTGTCTCTCTCTCTCTCTTTCTCTCTCTCTTTCTCTGTCTCTCTCTCTCTCTCTTTCTCTCTGTCTCTCTCTCTCTCTGTCTCTCTCTTGCTCTCGCTCTCTCTCTCTCTTTCTCTCTCTCTTTCTCTGTCTCTCTCTCTCTCTCTTTCTCTCTGTCTCTCTCTCTCTCTGTCTCTCTCTTGCTCTCGCTCTCTCTCTCTCTCTCTTGCTCTCTCTCACTCTCTCACTCTCTCTTTTTCTCTCTGCCTTTTTATCTCTTTCTCTTTTTCTTCTCCTCTTCTGCTTTCAGGCGGCTAAAGACATAAAGGATAGGTACAGTACACCTGGAGTCTTTATTAACCTTTATTTAGACCTATATTCCCTCCTAAACCTTTATAGTGGATCAGTCATGCTTTAGACTTCAGTTCTCTTTTCTAATTGCTCAAAAGGTGATTAGTGCTCTTTTCTGATTGGTCAGAAGGTGATTAGTCCTCTGTTCTGATTGGTCAGAAGATGATTGGTTCTCTTTTCTGATTGGTCAGAAGGTGATTAGTCCTCTGTTCTGATTTCTGATCATCCGCAGATCTCATCTTCAGAGCAGAAGACTTGCTCTTTGTGGCTTTTCGGTCAAATGTCAAACTTTTTTTAATTATTATCATCAAGAGAGAAAAAAAACCATCTGATGAGTGAAGTTACACACATCATTAAATGTAACTATAAACAGATTACAAAAATGTTCTTTTTAAATTTTCATTTAGCAGCTACAGGGTCATTACAGGACGTCCGCTTCACTGGTTGTTTTACTGTCACAGTTTATTTAACGGACATCTGGTCCAAAGACTATTTAACAGCATGACTGTTCTGCTGGAGGTTAAAAATACACGTGTAAATTAAAAAAAGGAGGTGGGAATGTAAAACAGTGCACTAGTCTGCAGAACATAGATGAGTTCATTACAACCCACACACCTTCATCATCATCATCATCATCATGATCACTAGCCAAGAGCTTTCCACCTTGTCTTATTCCTTCTCCACTCATCACCATTTTCTTTCTCTTCCCTTCTCGTCGTTTTTAGATCAAAGGTTTTGTCGTGTTGAAGCAGAGTATC